>NW_015505828.1:624562-653421 GCF_001515645.1 Sinocyclocheilus grahami
CGCAGCGTGATGATGCCGGGACTGTCACACTCGCAGGCCTGCCCCTCATTTCAAATTGCCACAGCAAAGTGGATATACTCCTCCTCTGCTCCATCTCTCTCCCTCTCAGTCTGACCAGAGGAGGTGCGGCTCACCCGGGACGACCCAGCAGAGAGAAACGGATGAGGGGAGACAGCCGAGTGCAGGAAGAGGGCGCTGATGTGAAACCGTTGCAACTCCAGTCAATTAACCTGCAGAAAACGCCGATGAGAGAGGGTGCTGGTAGCGGCTTTGTCTGAGAAGACGTCATCGTCGTTCTCACGCTCGCAGCAGAAACAGACTGGGCCTCATCAGTAACAATACCAGAGCAGACACACTGAATGCACAGCATCAGCTGGCTGTCTGAACTCCAGCCAGAACAAGAGCAGTTAACAAACTTTACACAGGGACTGTACAATCACAAGCAGGACCTCCAAACAAACTTTACTAAATGGTTCTTCGCAGCTGTAGGAGAAGCACATTGATTTGGTCTTGTTTTTAGGTGTGTTTTAACTATTCAGTTTGGTCTAGATTAGTTCTAGTCAGAGTCATAAATTATTATAATTTTTTTAATTTATTATTTATCATTTATATTTTGCACTTTATATTTTATTATCTTTAAAATATATATTCATGTATTATACAATATTAAATTATTATTTATTAAAATTAGCTATACATACACAATGAAGACAATTAATAAATAAATGTTAATATTAAAATATAAATACACTTTCATTTAATATATTACATTTCTTAGGTCAAGAAGGAAGCCTAATGAGCAATAGACCACTCTTTCCCTCATGACAAATACAGAAATGGTGAAAGTTTGTGTGGTTCAACACTGTCCGATTATAGTATTTCTTATTTAAGGCAACTACACATTTACCAACTCCAAGGTAAAATGTAAATATGCAAAAAGTTAAAAAGAGCAGCATTTATTTGGAATATAAATCTTTTGTAACAAAATACCCTACTGTTCAAAAGTTTGGGGTCAGTATTTATTTTTATTTTTTTTAATTAATTAATAGTTGTATTCATCAAAGATATGTTTAATGGATAAAAAGTGATAGTAAAGACTTATAATGTTACAAAAAAATAAATTTTCAAATAAAATGCTGTTTTTTTATTTTTTTAGTCATCAAAGAATCCTGAAAAATGTATCACAGATCCCAAATAATTAAATAAATTAATTAAGCAACACAACACTGATAAAACAATTTCAGAAATTAATTATATTTTAAAGCATATTAAAATAGAAAACCATTATTTTAAATTCCAATAATAATTCACAATATTACTGTTTTTATTCTGTATTCTTGATCAAATAAATGCAGCCAAATTATCCAAAGTTATAGCATACTGCTTCAGATGAACTTTCGTTCATCTTTTCTTTGCTATTTATTTATTTTTTTTAAATATTTTTTCTGCTTTTTGAAATCAAGGACATCCATCAGCTCACACCTAGGCGCCTGAATCAATGGTTCAATGGTTGACCGCTGCCGACTCCGCTGAATGTCTGTCTGAACGGCTGCTCAGACAGCTGCACACTAATACAAATCAGGCCTCAGAAACTCTTTGCATGGAAGAAATCATTGACAGTCATCCTATAAACCTGCCTTTGATTCGGAAAAAAGTCCTCTCTCTGGCCTTCTCCCCTGCTCCTCAGGCCTTTTCCACGTTGGAAGTCGATTACAGACGAGGCTGAGAATAGCACAGATCTGCATTTTCAGCTGCTGCAGAACATCTAGAAAAACTGAAGGGTGTTTTATTTAACAGAAGCAGAATTTTTTGCCGCTAGTTATGCTGTTTATTGATAGTAAATCTGTGAGAGTTTAATTGATTGTCCTCCCAGATCAGTGGAATAATCTCTCAGCCTTGGAAGTTGCAACACTGGATGCCGACCAGAACAATCAATTGGAACTACAATAATATGTGCAAAAAAGGGATAGCTGACACAAAAATAACATTTATATCATTCCATTTAGTTTGAAATGCATCTGTTTTTTTTTCATGCAACACAACAAGCAGAGATGTAAAAAAAACGACTGGTTGCTCTTTTCCATGCAATCACAATAAATGAGGACTAAATAATTCAATGTTTGAAAAAAAGGCATCTTAAAAGTATCCTAAGAGTAGTCCATACAACTTCTGCATTGAAGCCATATACTGCAGCTTTGTGTGTAAACTTTGAATCAATCATTGAGTCATTGAGTTGATCTTGAGAACCAAATCATGAACAAACCATTGAGAATCAATGAGACATTCTTCAAAATATCTTCCTTGTACAAGTTTGGAACAACATGATGAGTAAATGATGACAGCATTTTCATTTTGGGGAGAACTATTAATACAGCATGAGTAATATGGACCACTTTTATAATACATTTATGGTGCTTAAGGGATTGGTATGACATGAAGGTCAGTAAATAATGACAGTATTTGAATTTTGAAGAAGCAAACTGGGAGTAGAAATCCTGGGTAACACTTTACAATAAGGTTCCATAAGTTAACATTACTTAATGCTTTAACTAACATTAGCTAGCAATGAGCACAACGTTTGTTACATTATTTATTAATCTTTGTTAATGTTAGTTAGTAAAAATACAACTGTTCATTGTTAGTTCATGTTAGCTCAGGTCCATAAAATAATAACATTACATAGCAAGACAGATTAATGTTAACTAATGTATAACAAATGAAACCAAATCATGTGGTAGTTACGAATAAATAAGTAAATTAATAAATGAATGAATGAATACATGTAGTAATAATACTAATGCTAATAATAATAATATAAAATAAAACTAAACTAAAATAAATATAATGATTTACATTAAAACTACAGATATCAAGATTTAAATTACAACATATTTTTTGGTTTAACAATTCGGAGACATTTGAAAGATTTCAACAGTCATTTCAATTAGAGAACGTGGTTATATATTTATCATCTTCCACTTGTTCTGGTTTCTTCCCAAGACCTTGTTTTCATCCCTGGAGACCGCTGAGGATTTGCTCTCTGTCCATCTGGCCAACTTTCTCTGTTTTTTCTTCCCTCATCACAGTTGTTTCTCACTGTCAGCTCCTCTGTAGTCTCGGCCTTTGGTGTAGACCCCTCCAGCGAGTGAGCCTGCTGTTCTCCCACGATCCCTGTGTCTCTCATTAGACACCTCCACGTGGACCGATACCCCCACTACCAGGTTTGATGCAAAAAGAGACGGAGAAAGAAAGCGGGGAAGGTTCTCCAGCCCCACATCCAAAGAAACAAAAGTGAAAACTTGGCCAACTTCCCACTGTCCCTCTGGCAAACATAGATATCTGATCAAGAGAGGAGGCAAGGGAGGAACAACTCAGAAGCTTAGACCTTTAATGTATCTATACGCAAAGATGTCACACAGGGAAGGTCTTCTGAATCTCAGCACCCTGCCTTTAGTTGGCCGACAGAGGGAACAGCAGGGATTCATGGGCCAGCATTCCCATCCTTATACCTTGTGTAAAGTGCTGCCGGAGCTTTGTATCGCCACTACGGAGTCCCGTGGCGAAAGTAACGAGGCTTTTAAAAAGCACATGATGTACAAAATGAAAGTCAGCGCCTTCCGAAGCACGAGGTCTGAACCAATTTAATTCTGCTTGTTACAAGACTTATTGCTACGGGAAAAATAGTGATCGAAATAGGGGAGGAAAATCAAAGGGGTGTTTTTGGACTACTGTACTACTTGTTCTAGGCCTCCTGAAATAATTAGCACTGGATTTACCATCGCTGGGTTGTCAGATATGTTATCACAGAGCATATTGGGAAGCTGTTCATGCAAACCCGAGCTGGAGAAACTGCCCCGAAGACTGCGAACATATCTCGCCATATCTCGCAATAACTAAACATGGCCTTTACCTAAACTTTGCCTAAGGCTTCTGGACTTAGTCAATCAATAAGCAACTTTTCACAGCATGTAGAGTGGTCGTACAGAGAGCTCGCTTCAAACACGCCGGCTCCAGAGGAACCTAAGGCGGTGGACACAGGGGATCCATATCAAGGAGGTCCGGATCGCACACAAAGATCGGACCTGGGTAGGGGGCAGAGCTTTCCTGGTGAAGAATTAGAGATGAGACTGGCCTCTCGCAGGGCATGAGGTGGATCAAACCGCAAGATAGAAGGTGATAGATTAAAATTTCAGCCAACAAAGTGCAAACTAACTCCATCGCTTGGAAACATTGCTCATACTGGCCCTAGACGCCTGCCTTAGGAGGACTAATCCGAAGAGAAGTGTTAGCAGAACATGTTTAACCCATGTACGGAGTGAGAATGATGCAAAAGCAGTGAAATAAATACATTTGAAATACTTAAATGTTGTAATATATATATAAACAAAGTGAGAAGAAGACACAGAGCTGCATTTTAAAAATGAGGACATGGCCTCTTATTTTAAGATGGTATCTGGTCATATTGTTTTGTTCTACCTTTCTTGTCTTTCCCAATGTTTCTTTAGTGCTTGCATTAAGGTTGACTTGCCCCAAGGAAATACAGAGGTACTCAATATACTCGTATTCCATTAGGAAGGATACTGTCTGCTTCACTGCACACAAGAAAGACTGCTCTGTTTTCCTGGTGTGACAAACCAGAGCTAATACAATAACAAATGCTGTGACATCAATAATTAATATTGGTGCTTTTCTTTAGGGATGCAGAGGAGTGGAAGTGTTTGTAAGACTCTGGAAAGTCAATTCAGAGATGGGGACCGGATTTTGTGAAAAAACTTTATCAGCGTGCCTCTGCAAAATTCTCCAAATAATTCATTAAAGCACACTGGAGGTGGCTTCCGAAGTCCTCTTTTGTAAAACACGATAAAGCAGGGGACTTAATTAAAAACTCATTATGTTAGAGATGTTTTGCAGTGTCTTTTGAGAAAGCATGTCACACAACTCTATCATATACTGCACGGGCTACGATGGAGAGATGCACACACACACACCCACAAAGAGATTCTCTCACCCACCTAAGCACTCAGTAGTGTGAGAGCTAAGGATGTTGTTATGCTTTCTATAGCCAGGCCTGGTTGTTGCCAGCGATATTGTAGTGTAGATATGGAGCCAGATGCATGTTTACACTCTAAAAAATGCTGGGTTAAAAAGGGACAAACCCAGCTATTGGGTTGTTTTAACCCAACCGCTGGGTCAAAACAACCCAATAGCTGGGTTTGTCCCTTTTTAACCAAGCATTTTTTAGAGTGTATTGGACTAAATATCAGCTCGCAGGCTAGTTTAGAGTTCAGTTATCCACCTTTTTAAAGTAAGTTTGGACATGACCATTTTAACTTGAATGTGCAAGACTTCCTGTGTCATTCGCTTCCAGTTATTTTAGCTGTAAAAAAATCTAAGTTCCTATTTTATATAAGTAATGGCCAGTTACTTTGTTTCCCATGTATTGACTGACAGCTCTCTTGTCCTCATGTTGAGAGGAATCAGGAGTGAGTGCAGAGGCGTTGTGTCGACATGATGCAACTCTAGCTTTCCATAAAAAGTACACAACGTTGTTTTTCCAGTTATTTATTCATAGCAGCTAATAAATCAGAAGTTGCACACTTTCCGAGGAAATAGTGGATAGTGTTTAACAAACCATTCTCACTCCCAAGGCATCCAAAACAAGCATGGTCAAGCATCTTTAGCGTCACTTTTAATGCACTCTATCAACAAACTAGGACTACATTGCTTTCAATGATAAACCTTTGGTGTCAATACACAGACGTGAATTGCATGGGAATATTATCAGCTTCAAATTATATATTTGGGTGTAACTTGGTCATTATGACATATATTGGGGTATGATTTCAGGAGCAACAAAAAATTTATTTACATTATACTATTTAGTCATTTTTGAGCATCTAACCTGACCCCTACCTAACCATATATAAATAATATATATAATATAAAACACATGCACACATGCATACAGTTACAATCACAATTTCTTAAACAAAAAATATGAATATTTCAAGTCTTCTAAGGATAAATGATTGATTTACGTTAGGAACAGACCCCAAAGCACTCAGTGTTTCCATTCGCCATATCACTCCAAATCCTGAAGAATCATTACATCAGCTTTGGTTGTGAAATGCCATTGGTTATTGCGTGTCAGATTTATCTTTGGAATGAGATGTGACTGCATTCACAGAGTGGGATCATTTTCAGCGATGAAGACCTTCTTTTCAAAATGGAAAACTTGTTATGCTACATGACAACGGTGTTTTGGGGGCCTGAAAAAGCTAACTTTTGAGAATGGGTTTCAAAGTCCAAATCTTTGAAAACAATACCGCTTCCATCCCATGTAAACTTCAAAAACATGATCTGTGCATGTCCATTATGTGTTCAGTCATTAGGTTTGTGTGCAGGTGTACAGCATTTTTTACAACGTGACAATGCCGACTACTGCCCTGGCATGCATAATACAGCATTTGAAGTTGTTTTTGCACATCCATGTGAACAGGAATTGTTTTGACAACGTTGTCGTCTGTACGTGAAAACAAAAAGGAAAAACTTTTCTCTTTTTAGTACATCGTTTTTGTGTAAATGTATTCTTAGTCTAATTGTAATATTGTTCACCTTTAGGTGGTCAAAACGTATAAAACGATTTTTGTAAAGTAAACATAAGAATAAATGCCAAGTTCTGTGATGAAACAGATGGCACAGGCTGATGGGTCGTTAACACAAACTGATGATATTCACAGCATTAAACTACTTGGCACAAGCTGATTTGTTCATGCTGCATGCACAGCCAATGAGCTTACTGTTTTACATTTAAATGGTTGGTTAGCATTCACTAGAGCATTTCACAGTTCACTTTCAGAGTTCCTCTGAAACCCTCCTCCTCCCCAGCTCCACCTGCATAGATCTGCTTTGGGTTATTATATATGCTACTTGTGCAGCAGCAGTATGTCTTAAATACTTGCAGCACTGTATCAGCAGTTGGCAATAACAAGATAACAAGTTTATTTTGCAGCAGCAATAATCAACAACAACAGCATTAACCAACAGCAGCAGCAATTCAACAACAGCATAGCAGCATAGCACCGCCAAGACCAAATACATTAACATTGTCACCATGCTAAAATCTTCAGAGAGTTGTCATGATTGAACTTAATTAATTAAATGTTTTGACACTGTTTAATAGATTGGTTGAAATACACAGGAACAGATAACAACTACTACAAATTATTTTCAGTAATTGTAATAAAGCTGACCTAAAATGAAAAACTTGAACGAAAAACTACAAATGAACTAAATTAAGTCTAAACCGATAAAAATTACGTAAATACTGTAAAAATTATCAATTTATTAATTTAAAAATAAAAATGTTTTCTGTTAAAATGACACTTTTTATTTAAATTAAGTATTAAAAATGAAGTTCAATTTTAAAAATAAATTATTTTAAATGCAAATTGTACAATTTAAATGACAAAAAAAAACAAATACTCATTTTAAATTATTTATAGAATGAAATGCACCACTGTTCAATTTTTTGTCTCTTATGCTCACCTAGACTAATTATTTGATCAAAAATACAGTAAAAACTGTACAATTGTGAAATATTATTACAATTTAAAATAGCTGTTTTCTATGTGAATATATTGTAAACTGTAATTTATTGCTGTGATCAAAGCTGAATGTTCAGCATCATTCCTCCAGTCCTCAAGTGTCACATGGTCCTTCAGAAATCATTCTAATATGCTGATCTGCTGCAGATGGTGTCAGTGTTTGAGGTGTTACCCGTGAGGGCAGGCTCTGCTGGAAGGCCTGGCGTATGGACAGACAGCAGTGGTAGAAGTTCTGGATGAGCTGTGGGTGGATGGAGCCGCTCAGATGATTAATTTCTCTGTGTGTGGGAGCGATGAAGATGCCCTGCACCGTCTCCATCAGCACGTAATGGAAGAGTGTGTTCTCAGCGCCCGTCGTCAGTCTGTCTCACACACACACACACAACTGTGATCGCCTGAACAGCATTCACATGACGTGAGGTCAAACCACTCAATCTGCTCTTGAGAAGTAGGCATTTTGTCATTTAAAGTGACTTACGGTACACCTGTTACAACCAGAGCTGGGTAGATTACTCACAAACTCTAGTCCGTTACTGATTCCAAAATGCATGACAAAAACTGTAGTTAGTAACATAATCCATTACATTACACTATATGATAAGATTACTTTCAGATTACTTTTAACATAACTTGTTTATCACACTGTTGATCTTGTACCATATTGATATAAAAATACAAATAGACTCCATTCGTTGTAATTAACAACATTAAAAAGTGCATTAAACATTACATGACGTCAAGGTTTCCCAAACTGGTGTTTGTGAAGGAACTGCAGGGGGTCATAAAAATGTCAAATTAAAATAAATCATTTTTTAAAATATATATATATTTTTTTTGTTTACCTGCACGTCATGTGATCATTAACCAACGCCAGAGAACCAAGAACATGCAAATGTGATACTTCATTATTAAAACATTTATTTTAAAATCTCAGGGGTATGTCAGTCTATATATTAGGGGAAAGAGGTTCGGCTGAGAAAAAAGTCTGGAAATCCATGCATTACATATAAATAAGAAATATCATGAATTTGTGCATTGTAATGTGTTTGAAAGAAAAAAGCCCTCCAAAGACAAAGTAATACATAGTTAAATAACCCACTGAGTGGTAATTTAAATAAATCCAATGTGTTCATCAGTAGTTGATGCAATGTTAAAAACACTTCTTTGATCTTTGTAAATCCAGTGGTCAAATGCTGGTCTTTGTGTGAATATCCACAGGAAAAGAAAGGACAATTTTAAATATGAAAAAGAGGAATTGGGGAGAATCAAAAAATTATGATTAATATTTTGCTATTGTGTGAATAATATGTAATCATGTAATCAAAAAAAGCTAATTTTAAAATGTAATTTAATCTAATTACAAGTACTTCATTTTTTAAATCTGATTACGTAATCCAGATTTCATGTCATTAGTTACTACCCAGCTGTGGTTACAACCATTTTTCTTCCATTAAACACAAAAGGTAATAAAAGTACTATAAAAGTTGGTCATACAACTAGATGAACTCACTTGAGAACGCTGTGCATCTCCTCAGTCTCTCTGTCAGTCAGACTCTTCCTCAACGAGCCCAGATAGAAAGGGTTAGGATGCTTCGACCTGGGAATCTGACAGAACACACACACAAAACTGGATAAAGACTGGATTACAGTTTATGCTGGACTATACACAATTTTACTGAAGAGTTATTGCTACTGAAGTGCATTTAATGTCAATTAAAAACAGCCGATTAAAAAATGTCAAATAAAAAAAGAAAATTTAAAATAAAACGAAACACAAAATAGAATAAAATAAAATGTGGCCCTGGAGCACAAAAGCAGTCTTCGGTCGCAGGGGTATATTTGTAGCAATAGCCAAAAAAACATTGTATGGGTCAAAATTATAGATTTTTCTTTCATGCCAAAAATCATTAGGATATTAAGAACAGATCATGTTTCATGAAGATATTTAGTCAATCTCCTACCGTAAATATATCAAAACTTAATTTTTGATTAGTAATATGCATTGCTTAGGACTTTATTTGGACAACTTTAAAGGCGTTTTTCTCAATATTTAGAATTTTTTGCACCCTCAGATTCCAGATTTTCATCTCAGCCAAATATTGTCCTATCCTAACAAACCATACATCAATGGAAAGATTATTTATTCAGCTTTCATCTGATGTATACATCTCAATTTCACAAAATTGACCCGTATGACTGGTTTTGTGGTCCAGGGACACAAATATGATTGGACTGGATTACATTTTGTGCTGGACTATACAAAATATTATAGAGAGGCTATTGTTATTAAAGTGCACTTGAATCTGGAATGTAAAAGAAAACGCCTAAACTTAAAAAAAAAAGAAAAAAGGATTACATTTTGTGCTGGACTATACAAAATATTATAGAGAGGCTATTGTTATTAAAGTGCACTTGAATCTGGAATGTAAAAGAAAACGCCTAAACTTAAAAAAAAAAGAAAAAAGGATTACATTTTGTGCTGGACTATACAAAATATTATAGAGAGGCTATTGTTATTAAAGTGCACTTGAATCTGGAATGTAAAAGAAAACGCCTAAACTTAAAAAAAAAAGAAAAAAGGATTACATTTTGTGCTGGACTATACAAAATATTATAGAGAGGCTATTGTTATTAAAGTGCACTTGAATCTGGAATGTAAAAGAAAACGCCTAAACTTAAAAAAAAAAGAAAAAAGGATTACATTTTGTGCTGGACTATACAAAATATTATAGAGAGGCTATTGTTATTAAAGTGCACTTGAATCTGGAATGTAAAAGAAAACGCCTAAACTTAAAAAAAAAAGAAAAAAGGATTACATTTTGTGCTGGACTATACAAAATATTATAGAGAGGCTATTGTTATTAAAGTGCACTTGAATCTGGAATGTAAAAGAAAACGCCTAAACTTAAAAAAAAAAGAAAAAAGGATTACATTTTGTGCTGGACTATACAAAATATTATAGAGAGGCTATTGTTATTAAAGTGCACTTGAATCTGGAATGTAAAAGAAAACGCCTAAACTTAAAAAAAAAAGAAAAAAGGATTACATTTTGTGCTGGACTATACAAAATATTATAGAGAGGCTATTGTTATTAAAGTGCACTTGAATCTGGAATGTAAAAGAAAACGCCTAAACTTAAAAAAAAAAGAAAAAAGGATTACATTTTGTGCTGGACTATACAAAATATTATAGAGAGGCTATTGTTATTAAAGTGCACTTGAATCTGGAATGTAAAAGAAAACGCCTAAACTTAAAAAAAAAAGAAAAAAGGATTACATTTTGTGCTGGACTATACAAAATATTATAGAGAGGCTATTGTTATTAAAGTGCACTTGAATCTGGAATGTAAAAGAAAACGCCTAAACTTAAAAAAAAAAGAAAAAAGGATTACATTTTGTGCTGGACTATACAAAATATTATAGAGAGGCTATTGTTATTAAAGTGCACTTGAATCTGGAATGTAAAAGAAAACGCCTAAACTTAAAAAAAAAAGAAAAAAGGATTACATTTTGTGCTGGACTATACAAAATATTATAGAGAGGCTATTGTTATTAAAGTGCACTTGAATCTGGAATGTAAAAGAAAACGCCTAAACTTAAAAAAAAAAGAAAAAAGGATTACATTTTGTGCTGGACTATACAAAATATTATAGAGAGGCTATTGTTATTAAAGTGCACTTGAATCTGGAATGTAAAAGAAAACGCCTAAACTTAAAAAAAAAAGAAAAAAGGATTACATTTTGTGCTGGACTATACAAAATATTATAGAGAGGCTATTGTTATTAAAGTGCACTTGAATCTGGAATGTAAAAGAAAACGCCTAAACTTAAAAAAAAAAGAAAAAAGGATTACATTTTGTGCTGGACTATACAAAATATTATAGAGAGGCTATTGTTATTAAAGTGCACTTGAATCTGGAATGTAAAAGAAAACGCCTAAACTTAAAAAAAAAAGAAAAAAGGATTACATTTTGTGCTGGACTATACAAAATATTATAGAGAGGCTATTGTTATTAAAGTGCACTTGAATCTGGAATGTAAAAGAAAACGCCTAAACTTAAAAAAAAAAGAAAAAAGGATTACATTTTGTGCTGGACTATACAAAATATTATAGAGAGGCTATTGTTATTAAAGTGCACTTGAATCTGGAATGTAAAAGAAAACGCCTAAACTTAAAAAAAAAAGAAAAAAGGATTACATTTTGTGCTGGACTATACAAAATATTATAGAGAGGCTATTGTTATTAAAGTGCACTTGAATCTGGAATGTAAAAGAAAACGCCTAAACTTAAAAAAAAAAGAAAAAAGGATTACATTTTGTGCTGGACTATACAAAATATTATAGAGAGGCTATTGTTATTAAAGTGCACTTGAATCTGGAATGTAAAAGAAAACGCCTAAACTTAAAAAAAAAAGAAAAAAGGATTACATTTTGTGCTGGACTATACAAAATATTATAGAGAGGCTATTGTTATTAAAGTGCACTTGAATCTGGAATGTAAAAGAAAACGCCTAAACTTAAAAAAAAAAGAAAAAAGGATTACATTTTGTGCTGGACTATACAAAATATTATAGAGAGGCTATTGTTATTAAAGTGCACTTGAATCTGGAATGTAAAAGAAAACGCCTAAACTTAAAAAAAAAAGAAAAAAGGATTACATTTTGTGCTGGACTATACAAAATATTATAGAGAGGCTATTGTTATTAAAGTGCACTTGAATCTGGAATGTAAAAGAAAACGCCTAAACTTAAAAAAAAAAGAAAAAAGGATTACATTTTGTGCTGGACTATACAAAATATTATAGAGAGGCTATTGTTATTAAAGTGCACTTGAATCTGGAATGTAAAAGAAAACGCCTAAACTTAAAAAAAAAAGAAAAAAGGATTACATTTTGTGCTGGACTATACAAAATATTATAGAGAGGCTATTGTTATTAAAGTGCACTTGAATCTGGAATGTAAAAGAAAACGCCTAAACTTAAAAAAAAAAGAAAAAAGGATTACATTTTGTGCTGGACTATACAAAATATTATAGAGAGGCTATTGTTATTAAAGTGCACTTGAATCTGGAATGTAAAAGAAAACGCCTAAACTTAAAAAAAAAAGAAAAAAGGATTACATTTTGTGCTGGACTATACAAAATATTATAGAGAGGCTATTGTTATTAAAGTGCACTTGAATCTGGAATGTAAAAGAAAACGCCTAAACTTAAAAAAAAAAGAAAAAAGGATTACATTTTGTGCTGGACTATACAAAATATTATAGAGAGGCTATTGTTATTAAAGTGCACTTGAATCTGGAATGTAAAAGAAAACGCCTAAACTTAAAAAAAAAAGAAAAAAGGATTACATTTTGTGCTGGACTATACAAAATATTATAGAGAGGCTATTGTTATTAAAGTGCACTTGAATCTGGAATGTAAAAGAAAACGCCTAAACTTAAAAAAAAAAGAAAAAAGGATTACATTTTGTGCTGGACTATACAAAATATTATAGAGAGGCTATTGTTATTAAAGTGCACTTGAATCTGGAATGTAAAAGAAAACGCCTAAACTTAAAAAAAAAAGAAAAAAGGATTACATTTTGTGCTGGACTATACAAAATATTATAGAGAGGCTATTGTTATTAAAGTGCACTTGAATCTGGAATGTAAAAGAAAACGCCTAAACTTAAAAAAAAAAGAAAAAAGGATTACATTTTGTGCTGGACTATACAAAATATTATAGAGAGGCTATTGTTATTAAAGTGCACTTGAATCTGGAATGTAAAAGAAAACGCCTAAACTTAAAAAAAAAAGAAAAAAGGATTACATTTTGTGCTGGACTATACAAAATATTATAGAGAGGCTATTGTTATTAAAGTGCACTTGAATCTGGAATGTAAAAGAAAACGCCTAAACTTAAAAAAAAAAGAAAAAAGGATTACATTTTGTGCTGGACTATACAAAATATTATAGAGAGGCTATTGTTATTAAAGTGCACTTGAATCTGGAATGTAAAAGAAAACGCCTAAACTTAAAAAAAAAAGAAAAAAGGATTACATTTTGTGCTGGACTATACAAAATATTATAGAGAGGCTATTGTTATTAAAGTGCACTTGAATCTGGAATGTAAAAGAAAACGCCTAAACTTAAAAAAAAAAGAAAAAAGGATTACATTTTGTGCTGGACTATACAAAATATTATAGAGAGGCTATTGTTATTAAAGTGCACTTGAATCTGGAATGTAAAAGAAAACGCCTAAACTTAAAAAAAAAAGAAAAAAGGATTACATTTTGTGCTGGACTATACAAAATATTATAGAGAGGCTATTGTTATTAAAGTGCACTTGAATCTGGAATGTAAAAGAAAACGCCTAAACTTAAAAAAAAAAGAAAAAAGGATTACATTTTGTGCTGGACTATACAAAATATTATAGAGAGGCTATTGTTATTAAAGTGCACTTGAATCTGGAATGTAAAAGAAAACGCCTAAACTTAAAAAAAAAAGAAAAAAGGATTACATTTTGTGCTGGACTATACAAAATATTATAGAGAGGCTATTGTTATTAAAGTGCACTTGAATCTGGAATGTAAAAGAAAACGCCTAAACTTAAAAAAAAAAGAAAAAAGGATTACATTTTGTGCTGGACTATACAAAATATTATAGAGAGGCTATTGTTATTAAAGTGCACTTGAATCTGGAATGTAAAAGAAAACGCCTAAACTTAAAAAAAAAAGAAAAAAGGATTACATTTTGTGCTGGACTATACAAAATATTATAGAGAGGCTATTGTTATTAAAGTGCACTTGAATCTGGAATGTAAAAGAAAACGCCTAAACTTAAAAAAAAAAGAAAAAAGGATTACATTTTGTGCTGGACTATACAAAATATTATAGAGAGGCTATTGTTATTAAAGTGCACTTGAATCTGGAATGTAAAAGAAAACGCCTAAACTTAAAAAAAAAAGAAAAAAGGATTACATTTTGTGCTGGACTATACAAAATATTATAGAGAGGCTATTGTTATTAAAGTGCACTTGAATCTGGAATGTAAAAGAAAACGCCTAAACTTAAAAAAAAAAGAAAAAAGGATTACATTTTGTGCTGGACTATACAAAATATTATAGAGAGGCTATTGTTATTAAAGTGCACTTGAATCTGGAATGTAAAAGAAAACGCCTAAACTTAAAAAAAAAAGAAAAAAGGATTACATTTTGTGCTGGACTATACAAAATATTATAGAGAGGCTATTGTTATTAAAGTGCACTTGAATCTGGAATGTAAAAGAAAACGCCTAAACTTAAAAAAAAAAGAAAAAAGGATTACATTTTGTGCTGGACTATACAAAATATTATAGAGAGGCTATTGTTATTAAAGTGCACTTGAATCTGGAATGTAAAAGAAAACGCCTAAACTTAAAAAAAAAAGAAAAAAGGATTACATTTTGTGCTGGACTATACAAAATATTATAGAGAGGCTATTGTTATTAAAGTGCACTTGAATCTGGAATGTAAAAGAAAACGCCTAAACTTAAAAAAAAAAGAAAAAAGGATTACATTTTGTGCTGGACTATACAAAATATTATAGAGAGGCTATTGTTATTAAAGTGCACTTGAATCTGGAATGTAAAAGAAAACGCCTAAACTTAAAAAAAAAAGAAAAAAGGATTACATTTTGTGCTGGACTATACAAAATATTATAGAGAGGCTATTGTTATTAAAGTGCACTTGAATCTGGAATGTAAAAGAAAACGCCTAAACTTAAAAAAAAAAGAAAAAAGGATTACATTTTGTGCTGGACTATACAAAATATTATAGAGAGGCTATTGTTATTAAAGTGCACTTGAATCTGGAATGTAAAAGAAAACGCCTAAACTTAAAAAAAAAAGAAAAAAGGATTACATTTTGTGCTGGACTATACAAAATATTATAGAGAGGCTATTGTTATTAAAGTGCACTTGAATCTGGAATGTAAAAGAAAACGCCTAAACTTAAAAAAAAAAGAAAAAAGGATTACATTTTGTGCTGGACTATACAAAATATTATAGAGAGGCTATTGTTATTAAAGTGCACTTGAATCTGGAATGTAAAAGAAAACGCCTAAACTTAAAAAAAAAAGAAAAAAGGATTACATTTTGTGCTGGACTATACAAAATATTATAGAGAGGCTATTGTTATTAAAGTGCACTTGAATCTGGAATGTAAAAGAAAACGCCTAAACTTAAAAAAAAAAGAAAAAAGGATTACATTTTGTGCTGGACTATACAAAATATTATAGAGAGGCTATTGTTATTAAAGTGCACTTGAATCTGGAATGTAAAAGAAAACGCCTAAACTTAAAAAAAAAAGAAAAAAGGATTACATTTTGTGCTGGACTATACAAAATATTATAGAGAGGCTATTGTTATTAAAGTGCACTTGAATCTGGAATGTAAAAGAAAACGCCTAAACTTAAAAAAAAAAGAAAAAAGGATTACATTTTGTGCTGGACTATACAAAATATTATAGAGAGGCTATTGTTATTAAAGTGCACTTGAATCTGGAATGTAAAAGAAAACGCCTAAACTTAAAAAAAAAAGAAAAAAGGATTACATTTTGTGCTGGACTATACAAAATATTATAGAGAGGCTATTGTTATTAAAGTGCACTTGAATCTGGAATGTAAAAGAAAACGCCTAAACTTAAAAAAAAAAGAAAAAAGGATTACATTTTGTGCTGGACTATACAAAATATTATAGAGAGGCTATTGTTATTAAAGTGCACTTGAATCTGGAATGTAAAAGAAAACGCCTAAACTTAAAAAAAAAAGAAAAAAGGATTACATTTTGTGCTGGACTATACAAAATATTATAGAGAGGCTATTGTTATTAAAGTGCACTTGAATCTGGAATGTAAAAGAAAACGCCTAAACTTAAAAAAAAAAGAAAAAAGGATTACATTTTGTGCTGGACTATACAAAATATTATAGAGAGGCTATTGTTATTAAAGTGCACTTGAATCTGGAATGTAAAAGAAAACGCCTAAACTTAAAAAAAAAAGAAAAAAGGATTACATTTTGTGCTGGACTATACAAAATATTATAGAGAGGCTATTGTTATTAAAGTGCACTTGAATCTGGAATGTAAAAGAAAACGCCTAAACTTAAAAAAAAAAGAAAAAAGGATTACATTTTGTGCTGGACTATACAAAATATTATAGAGAGGCTATTGTTATTAAAGTGCACTTGAATCTGGAATGTAAAAGAAAACGCCTAAACTTAAAAAAAAAAGAAAAAAGGATTACATTTTGTGCTGGACTATACAAAATATTATAGAGAGGCTATTGTTATTAAAGTGCACTTGAATCTGGAATGTAAAAGAAAACGCCTAAACTTAAAAAAAAAAGAAAAAAGGATTACATTTTGTGCTGGACTATACAAAATATTATAGAGAGGCTATTGTTATTAAAGTGCACTTGAATCTGGAATGTAAAAGAAAACGCCTAAACTTAAAAAAAAAAGAAAAAAGGATTACATTTTGTGCTGGACTATACAAAATATTATAGAGAGGCTATTGTTATTAAAGTGCACTTGAATCTGGAATGTAAAAGAAAACGCCTAAACTTAAAAAAAAAAGAAAAAAGGATTACATTTTGTGCTGGACTATACAAAATATTATAGAGAGGCTATTGTTATTAAAGTGCACTTGAATCTGGAATGTAAAAGAAAACGCCTAAACTTAAAAAAAAAAGAAAAAAGGATTACATTTTGTGCTGGACTATACAAAATATTATAGAGAGGCTATTGTTATTAAAGTGCACTTGAATCTGGAATGTAAAAGAAAACGCCTAAACTTAAAAAAAAAAGAAAAAAGGATTACATTTTGTGCTGGACTATACAAAATATTATAGAGAGGCTATTGTTATTAAAGTGCACTTGAATCTGGAATGTAAAAGAAAACGCCTAAACTTAAAAAAAAAAGAAAAAAGGATTACATTTTGTGCTGGACTATACAAAATATTATAGAGAGGCTATTGTTATTAAAGTGCACTTGAATCTGGAATGTAAAAGAAAACGCCTAAACTTAAAAAAAAAAGAAAAAAGGATTACATTTTGTGCTGGACTATACAAAATATTATAGAGAGGCTATTGTTATTAAAGTGCACTTGAATCTGGAATGTAAAAGAAAACGCCTAAACTTAAAAAAAAAAGAAAAAAGGATTACATTTTGTGCTGGACTATACAAAATATTATAGAGAGGCTATTGTTATTAAAGTGCACTTGAATCTGGAATGTAAAAGAAAACGCCTAAACTTAAAAAAAAAAGAAAAAAGGATTACATTTTGTGCTGGACTATACAAAATATTATAGAGAGGCTATTGTTATTAAAGTGCACTTGAATCTGGAATGTAAAAGAAAACGCCTAAACTTAAAAAAAAAAGAAAAAAGGATTACATTTTGTGCTGGACTATACAAAATATTATAGAGAGGCTATTGTTATTAAAGTGCACTTGAATCTGGAATGTAAAAGAAAACGCCTAAACTTAAAAAAAAAAGAAAAAAGGATTACATTTTGTGCTGGACTATACAAAATATTATAGAGAGGCTATTGTTATTAAAGTGCACTTGAATCTGGAATGTAAAAGAAAACGCCTAAACTTAAAAAAAAAAGAAAAAAGGATTACATTTTGTGCTGGACTATACAAAA
Source organism: Sinocyclocheilus grahami (assembly GCF_001515645.1). Classification (NCBI taxonomy): domain Eukaryota; kingdom Metazoa; phylum Chordata; class Actinopteri; order Cypriniformes; family Cyprinidae; genus Sinocyclocheilus; species Sinocyclocheilus grahami. The sequence continues at coordinate 642,829 of NW_015505828.1, forward strand.
TATTATAGAGAGGCTATTGTTATTAAAGTGCACTTGAATCTGGAATGTAAAAGAAAACGCCTAAACTTAAAAAAAAAAGAAAAAAGGATTACATTTTGTGCTGGACTATACAAAATATTATAGAGAGGCTATTGTTATTAAAGTGCACTTGAATCTGGAATGTAAAAGAAAACGCCTAAACTTAAAAAAAAAAGAAAAAAGGATTACATTTTGTGCTGGACTATACAAAATATTATAGAGAGGCTATTGTTATTAAAGTGCACTTGAATCTGGAATGTAAAAGAAAACGCCTAAACTTAAAAAAAAAAGAAAAAAGGATTACATTTTGTGCTGGACTATACAAAATATTATAGAGAGGCTATTGTTATTAAAGTGCACTTGAATCTGGAATGTAAAAGAAAACGCCTAAACTTAAAAAAAAAAGAAAAAAGGATTACATTTTGTGCTGGACTATACAAAATATTATAGAGAGGCTATTGTTATTAAAGTGCACTTGAATCTGGAATGTAAAAGAAAACGCCTAAACTTAAAAAAAAAAGAAAAAAGGATTACATTTTGTGCTGGACTATACAAAATATTATAGAGAGGCTATTGTTATTAAAGTGCACTTGAATCTGGAATGTAAAAGAAAACGCCTAAACTTAAAAAAAAAAGAAAAAAGGATTACATTTTGTGCTGGACTATACAAAATATTATAGAGAGGCTATTGTTATTAAAGTGCACTTGAATCTGGAATGTAAAAGAAAACGCCTAAACTTAAAAAAAAAAGAAAAAAGGATTACATTTTGTGCTGGACTATACAAAATATTATAGAGAGGCTATTGTTATTAAAGTGCACTTGAATCTGGAATGTAAAAGAAAACGCCTAAACTTAAAAAAAAAAGAAAAAAGGATTACATTTTGTGCTGGACTATACAAAATATTATAGAGAGGCTATTGTTATTAAAGTGCACTTGAATCTGGAATGTAAAAGAAAACGCCTAAACTTAAAAAAAAAAGAAAAAAGGATTACATTTTGTGCTGGACTATACAAAATATTATAGAGAGGCTATTGTTATTAAAGTGCACTTGAATCTGGAATGTAAAAGAAAACGCCTAAACTTAAAAAAAAAAGAAAAAAGGATTACATTTTGTGCTGGACTATACAAAATATTATAGAGAGGCTATTGTTATTAAAGTGCACTTGAATCTGGAATGTAAAAGAAAACGCCTAAACTTAAAAAAAAAAGAAAAAAGGATTACATTTTGTGCTGGACTATACAAAATATTATAGAGAGGCTATTGTTATTAAAGTGCACTTGAATCTGGAATGTAAAAGAAAACGCCTAAACTTAAAAAAAAAAGAAAAAAGGATTACATTTTGTGCTGGACTATACAAAATATTATAGAGAGGCTATTGTTATTAAAGTGCACTTGAATCTGGAATGTAAAAGAAAACGCCTAAACTTAAAAAAAAAAGAAAAAGGAACGGAGAAGAAAATCCATAGCATTGCATTTGACTCCTGCATGCTGCTAAACAGGGACCAGTGTCACTGTTAACACTATAAAACGCACTGAAACAAATTTCTAAAGGTTCTAAATTATCAACATGATCAAAACGAATCATTTTTTTTATGCACAATCATTTACATGCCTTATGTCGCCTGATTGGTGGTTTATACTTTTTAGGAAATTAAATGCCTTTTAGGGGCCTTTTTTACATGACACCCTTTTCAAAATGGAAAACTTGTTATGCTACATGACAACGGTGTTTTGGGGGCCTGAAAAAGCTAACTTTTGAGAATGGGTTTCAAAGTCCAAATCTTTGAAAACAATACCGCTTCCATCCCATGTAAACTTCAAAAACATGATCTGTGCATGTCCATTATGTGTTCAGTCATTAGGTTTGTGTGCAGGTGTACAGCATTTTTTACAACGTGACAATGCCGACTACTGCCCTGGCATGCATAATACAGCATTTGAAGTTGTTTTTGCACATCCATGTGAACAGGAATTGTTTTGACAACGTTGTCGTCTGTACGTGAAAACAAAAAGGAAAAACTTTTCTCTTTTTAGTACATCGTTTTTGTGTAAATGTATTCTTAGTCTAATTGTAATATTGTTCACCTTTAGGTGGTCAAAACGTATAAAACGATTTTTGTAAAGTAAACATAAGAATAAATGCCAAGTTCTGTGATGAAACAGATGGCACAGGCTGATGGGTCGTTAACACAAACTGATGATATTCACAGCATTAAACTACTTGGCACAAGCTGATTTGTTCATGCTGCATGCACAGCCAATGAGCTTACTGTTTTACATTTAAATGGTTGGTTAGCATTCACTAGAGCATTTCACAGTTCACTTTCAGAGTTCCTCTGAAACCCTCCTCCTCCCCAGCTCCACCTGCATAGATCTGCTTTGGGTTATTATATATGCTACTTGTGCAGCAGCAGTATGTCTTAAATACTTGCAGCACTGTATCAGCAGTTGGCAATAACAAGTTATTGTACTTATTTTGCAGCAGCAATAATCAACAACAACAGCATTAACCAACAGCAGCAGCAATTCAACAACAGCATAGCAGATCTATTCTGCCAAGACCAATGCATTAACATTGTCGTATCCATTATGCTAAAATCTTCAGAGAGTTGTCATGATATAATTTACATTGTTCGTAATGTTTCAAGATGAACAATTAAGCAACTTAAGTTTACTTGACTATCCATCCATCCGTCCGTCCCTCTGTTTAAAAAAAAAAAAAAAAAAAACTTACATTTTGAGTATAAAATATGATCATCAGTCATTTGAGGAACATTTATTTGTTTATGTCTCAATTAGCATTGCATTATATGTTTAGAAACTACAGAGCTTTCATCATAAAACTAAGCATTTTACCAAACGACAGACACAGTCGTCACAGGCATCAGGCCTCGGAGAGGCTTTTATTAACAGAAAATAAACAAAGTGTCCAGAAAAAGGGAATCAAGTGTCCAAAATAAACAGGGGATCTGGTGTCCTCGTCGTGCTGCGGGGTTCGTGAAGGGAAGGGCAATGGTCAGGAAGGAAGGGTCCAGGTAAGGGGCGGAGTCCTGCGGCTGCACGCGCTCCCCTCTCCGGTCCGGGGCGCGAAGGGACTATAGACGGCCCGGCATCCTGTCCCTTACATTTTGAGTATAAAATATGATCATCAGTCATTTGAGGAACATTTATTTATGTCTCAATTAGCATTGCATTATATGTTTAGAAACTACAGAGCTTTCATCATAAAACTAAGCATTTTACCAAACGACAGACACAGTCGTCACAGGCGTCAGGCCTCGGAGAGGCTTTTATTAACAGAAAATAAACAAAGTGTCCAGAAAAAGGGAATCAAGTGTCCAAAATAAACAGGGGATCTGGTGTCCTCGTCGTGCTGCGGGGTTCGTGAAGGGAAGGGCAATGGTCAGGAAGGAAGGGTCCAGGTAAGGGGCGGAGTCCTGCGGCTGCACGCGCTCCCCTCTCCGGTCCGGGGCGCGAAGGGACTATAGACAGCCCGGCATCCTGTCCCGATGGCCGTGTAACGGGTGCGGTTCTCGTCCGGACCGTGGGTCCGGCAGCTCAGGACTCTGGCTCTTCCAGGACCCACAAGGACACCAGCGTGCATGCACGGGGAAGAGACCGGTCTCCCGAGGAGTTAATAATAATATTAAACATATATATAATATTTTATAATATTAATAATTGCAGCAACTGTCTACATAAAATATGCTCTTACCGTATTATTATAGTTATTGCATTTTAAGCAATAACACAATAAATCATGCATAAACTTACTGAAACTTTGATGTGCCTTGCTTTTAGTAAAATTGCGTGTTAATATATACAGAAATATTAAAGTAAGGTAAGTTAAATGTGGTTTCATTGATCTGGAAATTAGCACACATCTATTTGAACTGGGAAATTAATTTACTCTGAACTACTAAAACCCAAAGAAGGGACATCGTGTCCTCAATTCAGAAGACACACCAATGATCTTACATTTTTCATTTGTGTCCATTTTTACTTCTCTCAAAGGACTTCTAAGACTAAGTTGATATTTAAATGCATCATAACTGGGAACTCCATGAAGTCTCCGAGCAATCATTTTTGGGTTCTCTGTCCTCGTCATTTCTTTCTGTCCCTCTGGTTTAAGCTAGATAAGGTTCTCTCTCGTCCGTGGTGTCCTCTGCACGCTCCTCTGGTCTTTCTGTGGAAGCGGAGGCCATCACTGCGTAATGTAATTTCACAGTTCATTAAGAGCAGGCCTCGCATGACCCAGTGCAGGCTTGAGTAATGACACAACACAGATTAGCCATTACGGCCCTCGCAGAGACCGCCACTCTTAACAAATACATCCAGCCTTCTTCTTAAGCCATACGCTGAGTCTCATTAACTGGACATTAAAGACCTAACCGAGAAACATTTGCCGCTTCGTACGTGCTATTCATGTTGCACAGAAGATCCGGTCACCTTGCGCCGCCTCATTTCCAGATAATGGAAAAATATTTGATAGGTTAGAATTGGATTTGCATTAGCTAGCTACAATAGGATGCATTAACGTGAACCAAGTCCTAAATATCAGGCTCTCAGCAATGGCTATTAATTTGTGTTATACCCACAATTCCCTGAGTCCTACTGGCTCCACTTTGGTTTTGCTATTTCCCTTGATCTCTTCATTTAACATCTATCCCATTATGCAGAATACATATTTTGAGTTGACTGATCTAGAAGTATCAATACTAGAGGTTTTATTATTTATTAAGCTTGAAAATTAAGCTTCAGAGTGAAAATATGAACTGTATTAGAATATAGTTGTACTACTATTTTTGTATTTCATTCAGCGCATTATAACAGGAAAAAACACATTCAGAGACAGAGCAGCACTTAGCAGAGGTCAGGAGAAAGAAACATTATCTGTAGTTATTTCACACTAAATAATGGTAATTATAATGGCTTATTTTTTAAGTTTATAATAAAACATGCTAAAAGATTGATCATGTTCTATAATTGTTTTTAATAACTGATAAACAAAAGCAAGTCTGAAAATGTGTGGTTTAGGACTATTAAACGTTTAAAAATAGCATTATGCACTGTTAAACGTGTAAAATTATCCTCAGAAATATAATTTTAAAAAGGATATCGGTATTGGTATGACATTAACCTTGATATCAGATACAAACAAACAAATAAGCACTAAGTGGTATGTTAATCATATCCCCTTATCCATTTTACAGCAATTTTCAATAAATCAATAAAAATAGATCTGAAATGAAATTGAAAAAAATATATATAAAATTCGCACTTAGCAGAGGTCAAGACAAGAAACATCATCTGTAGCTATTTCACACTAAATAATGATAATTAATGATCATTCAAATTTTTAAGTTTTGAAATTTTGTTGTATGCATTTGTCACTTTTATTTAATCTCTTTATATAAAATTTAATAAATGCCCTAAATTTATAACGTTTTAGCTTTTAGTTTTGGATCTGTTTTTAGTTGTTTTAATGCTACAATTGATTGCTTCTGTTGTCCTCATTTTGGATAAAAGTGTCTAATAAATGACTAAATAAATAAATACATAATTATAATGGGTTAATGTTAATGTTGAAACTTGCTAAAAGATTGACCATGTTCTATAATTGTTAATAAATTATAAACAAAAACAGAAGTCTGAAAAGTTGCAGTTTATGCCCAATAATAGCCTTCAGATGCACTGTTAAATGGCTAAAATTACCCATTTCATCCTCAGAAATATCCATTTAAATGCAATATTAATATTGGTATGATTTTCATCATTAACCTTGATATCAGATCGAAGCAAAACTAGGCGCTAAGCGGTATGCTGATGATATCTCCTTTAATACATTTCAATAAATCAATTAAAAATAGATCAAAAAGGCATTGTTTTATTTTACCTCGTATTTAAAAAGATTTAAGAGTACTTACTTTGCAGGGGTGTTTCGCCCCAGAGATCAGAAGCAAACATGCACAGATCTTGAACAACAAATTTGACTTAATGGAAATGAGTGTTAATGAAGCTTTTATGAATCACATCATTAGCATGTGAGCTGCTCACAGCGGATAATGAATGCAGCTCTGCAGGTGTGTACTGAACAGACTTAAAATAACCATCATTATCTGCAAAAACATAAAAATCATCATTTGATACTTACACAATGATCATACTCGCATCAAAGACAACATCATAAATACCCTTAAATGGTCCTGTAGATGGCTGAGATGATCTTTCTTTCCACTTGTACGGTGTGAGAATGCTGAGCGAGTGTGTGTGGGGTCGAGGGTTGACAACTTTTCGTGCCGAGAAAATGTCATTTGGCTGCCCCGCTGTTTTAGGATTGCTGATAATACGCAGCGGGTCGCGGGATCAACAGAGTTAATTCATGATATTCGCAATCCGTTTGGGCTTCTGCATTAGCCTGTGACCTGCTGGTATTTCCTACGCTCGGTCGTCCCTTAGGGTTTCCACCCCTCATCTGGGTTTCCATCCATCCAGCTTTTGCAGAGATGCAGATACAGGCTTTTACTGACTTCATCTCTACCTTAGAGATTCTTCACCCGCCCTACGCTCTTGATATTACTCCTCCGACAAGCCATACCTGGCGTCCTTGACCATACACTCCAACTGGCTCTATTTTCCAGACTCTGAAAGAAACAGATCTCCATTATGCCTGGGTTTATGAGGCTCTTGTGTATCTAAATATGACATGATGCCGGGGCCACTGAGGTGTCTCTAGAACTCTCACTTGATAAAATATCCTATTAACCTCTTTCTGTGGAGAGCATCTATTGTGTTTTTATACAGCTGGCTCGAGGGCAATTGCTTTATTATGTGTGTAACAGTAAATGGAGATAGGCCAGCGTACAATCAGGAGACACTCGAGGAGCTTTTAATTCATGTTGACAAAATCTGTCGACAGCGTCGCTCGGATGAATTCTTCACCTTCCAATGCACATGAAAAAAGAGCATGTTCTGAATTAGTCATAAGGTTTCTGATTGATCTATGTAGCGCTTCACATCTAGCATGACAAAGTAGCAAAACATCTTATAGCGCAGGCGATGCCTATTTTATTCATATGCAGTGGGCACTCAGTTCTGGAACTTCAAAGGAGGGTACGGTGAAAGCAGTGCAACAGTGGACATTGTACATCAGCAGTTTGTTGGGTTGCTTTCCAGAAGTTTTATTTTTTTGTTGTTTTTTCACATATTTTTTTTTATAGAACTTAAAAAACAATATATATATATATATATATATTAATAATAATAATAAATAATAATAAAATAAAGTGAAATATTAATTGATTTTAAAAGTAAATCAAAATATATACAAAAAAAGGGAAACATTTATAAATAAACTGAACTACTAAAATAAAAATAATTTAAACACACACACACACACACATCTGTGTCATATCGGCCATGGGTCGATATTAATATTATTATTATGTTTATTTAATTATTAAAATGATGCACTATACATTGGTGCCATATTGGTTAATGGCCTATATTATTATTATTATTATTATTATTATTATTATGTATACATTTATTATAATGATGCACTATATATATATAACATTTTCATATTGTACATTTGAATAGTGTGATGCCGAAATTCAGTTATGTGTAAAATGGTTCCATTTAGCTTTTGCTATTATATTTTTATTTTATTCTGACAAAATAGTAGAATTGTGGAATTTTTAATACCGGCTGTTTATCAGTTTTACGCCATAACATGAAAAATAATTTAATATTAATTATCAGATTGGCCCAATATATGCTGATTAAATAATCAAGTTAATTAACATTATTAGCTGAATTTTATTCATATAGGCAAAATAAATAAAAACCAGATCAAATATTATGTATTTAAATGTATATTTTTAAGAACTAATTGTTAAAATTAACACTTAAATTCAGCACCCTTAGTTTGAATAATCTGGATATATACTGAAGTATGTTGTATTATCTATAAAGTATATCATATGTATACTGATTTCGCCTCTTCCTCATAGGTTAAATTAGTAAATTGGAGTCAAGGCCATTTAAATGTACTATTACAGTGTTCAGCTTAGAGCACACATTCAGCATCTACTCTATTCAAGCCTGGTACTGTATCACCACCCGACAGAAGCAATCTCAAGTAACAAAATCAATATAAAAGGCATATTATAAAGTTCTTCAGACCTTTGATATGGGGTATTAAGGCCATGATGCATGCATCAGTGATGAATCAATTTCAGTGGCTTTCATTTGTTTATCTCCAAGACAATTACAGTCTTTTTACCTCCACCACTAAGAGCCGTACATACATATGAGACTTGGCAAGGCAGTAATTATATAGGCTTGCGAATGCATTTTTAAATATGAAAAAAGGCCCATGCATTCCTCCTAAGGTAAATGAAATAAGCATGTCCTCCAGTGGCTTAAGCAACTTTTGATATCAATCTCTGAGAGAGCTGTATTGATTTCACCCTGCGCTTATTAGCACCTGCTTCAATCCTTTCAACAGCAAAGCGCTGAGCTCTCAGGATGATGACTGGCATAAAGTACTGTGGAGTAGGACTTCAAAGCAGCCTAGAATGAGGTTACCTGAAATAAATCTGCATTGGAGACAGTCTAATCATACTGAAGCATCGAGCTACTTTGTCCATGTGATATAACTGAACCAAACCAGACCAGACCACCAGCATTTCTGGTTTCAACATTTGCCTTTTAATTAACAAATAATAGAGAAAGTGAGGATCAAATCACTACACCCGGTTGCGTGTAGATGTTATGTATGAACCTGGGAAAGCAGGCTAGCAAACTAGCATACACAGATTAGCATACTCATGAAATTGTTTTGGAAATAGGCTCTTGTTCAGTGATCATTGTATTACCCTTGCAGTTACTTTTTATGGATTACATGATTCCATATTATGCATAACAGGGCAGTATACATAATGTATTTAATGTGGTTTTATTTTACATTCTTCTGACTTAATTCATTGTCTTTTTTCTCAACTCATAAACCCACTGCAGTTAAAAAAAAAAAAAGTTAAAAAAGTAATAAGGTAAACCAAAAAAAGTAATCTAAAAAGTAGTTAGAATACATTACCTAAAATGAGTAACCTAGATTATGTTACGAACCACAATTTTCATCAAGTAACTTGTAATCGGTAACAGACAATTTATCTATCTATCTATCTCTTCACACCAAATGTTATTAGCACCTGCTTCAATCCTTTCAACAGCAAAGCGCTGAGCTCTCAGGATGATGACTGGCATAAAGTACTGTGGAGTAGGACTTCAAAGCAGCCTAGAATGAGGTTACCTGAAATAAATCTGCATTGGAGACAGTCTAATCATACTGAAGCATCGAGCTACTGTGTCCGTGTGATATAACTGAACCAAACCAGACCAGACCACCAGCATTTCTCGTTTCAACATTTGCCTTTTAATTAACAAATAATAGAGAAAGTGAGGATCAAATCACTACACCCGGTTGCGTGTAGATGTTATGTATGAACCTGGGAAAGCAGGCTAGCAAACTAGCATACACAGATTAGCATACTCATTAATGAAATTGTTTTGGAAATAGGCTCTTGTTCAGTGATCATTGTATTACCCTTATCCAAGCCAGCGTCTGATTGCAAGCCAAAGCGCTGCAAAGCATCAGCTTTACTGTACATTGCATCTCAATGTGACATCCAGTCATCTTTCAATACCAGCATCTACTGAGCATCGCGTTTTACTGCAGAGGCCAACAAGCGCCCTTGTTGCTTTTGAACAAAAGGTACAAAAAAATCTAAAGTTAATTTAGCGAATCAGCGCGCTGTATTTTGGTCAGGTGACAAGACTAATTTCACTTTGAAAAGACGTGCTAGCTGAGAGGAGTTTCGTCAAGGCTGACTAAAAGTGATCGAGGATGGATCATTTCGACAAATTTGATGAACCTGTGATATCTTCTTCAGGACGAAAAAGGAAAATAAAAGCTGAAACGTTTTCACAGAACCCTGCAAAAGCAGCGTGTTACAATGGTGAGGGAAAAGCTCCGTTTATTGTGTGCAATCACATCCATACGGTTTATGATCACAACAACAACAGGAGATCACAAAGATTAAACGAGTGTTGTTGTTTTTTTTTAACTCTACAACATGAAATGTGGAGTTATCTGCTTTTACCAAAAAACGACTTTTGGAGTTATCTGCTTTTGCTATAAAACACATTTTTTATATGTAAAAAAAAAAACATACTTTCAAGTAACTTTAATTTTGTAAATTACCTGTATTTAAGTTATTATTACTTAATCAAAATAACCCAACAGCAGTTTGATTGATATTACTTGGAATGCGCAATACAAAAAAAAAACCTGATTTCTTACACTCTTAAAAATAAAGGTGCTTCAAAAGATTCTTCAAGCGATGCCATAGAAGAACCATTTTTGGTTCCACAAAGAACCATTCAGTCAAAGGTTCTTTAAAGAACCATCTCTTTCTTACCTTTTTGTAATCTGAAGAACCTTATTTCACCACAAAGAACCTTTTGTGAAACAGAAAGGTTCTTCAGATGTTAAAGGTTCTTTATGGA
>NW_015505828.1:654303-678781 GCF_001515645.1 Sinocyclocheilus grahami
ACATATATATATATATATATATATATATATATATATATATATATATATGAAGAGTTAATCTGCAAAAACTGATAAATGCCACTTTCAAAAAAAAAAAAAAAAAGAGCTGATTGGCGAACATTATTCTCCACATATAGCGCGATCTGAACCCTAAACACGTTTTGTCAAAAAAGCCGGTTTTGTCCACTTTCAGGGCATCGTGAGTTCGCGTTTTACTGCAGAGGCCAACAAGCGCCCTTGTTGCTTTTGAACAAAAGGTACAAAAAAATCTAAAGTTAATTTAGCGAATCAGCGCGCTGTATTTTGGTCAGGTGACAAGACTAATTTCACTTTGAAAAGACGTGCTAGCTGAGAGGAGTTTCGTCAAGGCTGACTAAAAGTGATCGAGGATGGATCATTTCGACAAATTTGATGAACCTGTGATATCTTCTTCAGGACGAAAAAGGAAAATAAAAGCTGAAACGTTTTCACAGAACCCTGCAAAAGCAGCGTGTTACAATGGTGAGGGAAAAGCTCCGTTTATTGTGTGCAATCACATCCATACGGTTTATGATCACAACAACAACAGGAGATCACAAAGATTAAACGAGTGTTGTTGTTTTTTTTTAACTCTACAACATGAAATGTGGAGTTATCTGCTTTTACCAAAAAACGACTTTTGGAGTTATCTGCTTTTGCTATAAAACACATTTTTTATATGTAAAAAAAAAAACATACTTTCAAGTAACTTTAATTTTGTAAATTACCTGTATTTAAGTTATTATTACTTAATCAAAATAACCCAACAGCAGTTTGATTGATATTACTTGGAATGCGCAATACAAAAAAAAAACCTGATTTCTTACACTCTTAAAAATAAAGGTGCTTCAAAAGATTCTTCAAGCGATGCCATAGAAGAACCATTTTTGGTTCCACAAAGAACCATTCAGTCAAAGGTTCTTTAAAGAACCATCTCTTTCTTACCTTTTTGTAATCTGAAGAACCTTATTTCACCACAAAGAACCTTTTGTGAAACAGAAAGGTTCTTCAGATGTTAAAGGTTCTTTATGGAACCATTTAGACAAAAAGGTTCTTCTATGGCATCGCGAAGAACCTTTATTTTTAAGAGTGTAGTTTCTGAGTTATCGGTTTTTGCAAATTAACTTATGTGTATATATATATATATATACATATATATATACACACACACACATACATATTCAATGCTCTAAAATATTTAAATTACTTAAAAAAGTCATGGAAAGGTCATGTAAATCACTTGTTAAAGAGTGGCAAGACTGAGTTTTCAACAGTCATTGCACATTCAGGCTGTTAGGGTTCTATTTCCAATTAAAGAGTTCTGCGGGGAGTTCTTCAACAGAACCCTCTAAAACCTGACATATTCTAGCTAAACTTCAACATGTGCTCTTAAATATCCTGTTTTATCCCCAGTCGAGGCAGAAGGCCCTCTCCTATGAACCATTCAGCCTAAATGAGTCAATGACAGCCAGGTTGAGCTGGGTAAAAGAAGCTGTTACAGAACAAAGACAAAGTGAGCGCAGCCCTGCTATGGGACTTCTTACAGTCAGAAGAGTGGCTAGCGTTTCATTCTCTCTATTACCCAGAGGTCTTAATTAGTTTAGGTTAATCACGCACTGTCGTAATTGACTGCTGTTGTGTCTCTTTCTCATCTATCATTTCCATGCCTGGAACCAGCCTACAAAGAAAGGCCTCTCATTTTCTTTATCTCTCTCTTGGTCTTCTCCACTTTTACGCATGATGTTGCATTATCTTGCCATCACAGACTCGATTAACTAAAAACTTTGTTGATGATCTTACATCGTTTAATGCCGGGTTCAGACTATACAATATTTTTGTCGGTCACGATAGTCACTGTGTCCGATTACACTATTTTGACTCCTAAAATCTTGCCGTGTCATGGACAAGAAACATATCAGACTATACACATTGCTTCCCGAACATTCATCGTGTGCCATCTTTAACGGTGATGTCATCAAAAAGGCAGAACTAGCAACTGTCTTCCGAAAACAAGAGTGTAAACATGGCTGAAGAAGCGTTCTGGCTGCCTCGCAATGTTTGAAAACTGTATATGAAAGAGCTTCTGTGCTGCTATTGGTCAACTTCACCAATGTGACGGAACTCGTCGTGGACGACGCAAAAAAAAAAAATTAACATGCTAGTCTTTCTGTCGTGATGTCGTGAAGCATTGAAGACGCGGAATCGGTTGTCGTCCACTATGACACACTACACGAGCTAAAACGATGGAATCTTGAGTCCCGACGCCCATTGTCATTTACGAATCCCCACGACATCCTATGTCAAACAAATCGTGGCAAAATTGGACTAAAATTGTGTAGTCTGAACCGGGCATAAGTCGGGTGTCCTGCAGAGTTTAGCTCCAACTTGCCTCAACACAGGTGCCTGGAAGTTTCTAGTATGCCTAGTAAGACCTTAATTGGCTGGTTCAGGTGCGTTTAATTAGGGTTAGAGCTAAACTCTGCAGGATGTCGGCCCTTCAGGACCGAATTTGGAGACCCCTGGTTTAAATCATTCTACATAAAACTACAGCATATGAAACAAGTATGTAAAGGGATAGTTCACCCAAAAATTTAAATTTGCCGTTTATTTATGCACCCTCGTTGCAGCCATGATGTAGGTGACTTTTGTCTTCAGTAGAACAATAAAGAAGATTTTTAGCTGAAACCGTGGTCTTTGGTGATTCATAAAATGCAAGAAAGCAGCTACCATTTTTTAGAATAAAAAAAGCATATTAAGGAACACAAAATTAATTGAACTGCTGGTTTTCGTCTGGCCAGAGGACAACTGGCCCCCCGACTGAGCCTGGTTTCTCCCAAGGTTTTTTTTCTCCATTCTGTCACCAATGGAGTTTTGGTTCCTTGCCGCTGTCGCCTCTGGCTTGCTTAGTTGGGGACACTTAATTTCCAGCGATAGCGTCGACTTGCACAGATACTATTTAAACTGAACTGAGCTGGATGATGACATAACTGAATTCAATGATGAACTGCCTTTAACTGAAAAGTGAGTGTTTACTATTATCATTTTGCATTATTGACACACTATTTTCCTATTTAATGCTGTAAAGTTGCTTTGACACAATCTGCATTGTTAAAAGCGCTATATACATAAAGGTGACTTGACCCGAGGCTCCTGACGATATATTGAGGTCTTATGAACACAAACAATGTGTCTGTGCAAGAAACTGAACATTATTTACAACATTATTTTATTAATTAATTTTGTGTTCCATGATCTACTATTTTTATTCTCGAAAACAGGCAGCCGCTGACTTGCATTTTATAAATCACCAGGGACCACGGTTTCAGTTAAAAATCTTCTTTACTGCTCTACTAAAGAAAATAGTCACCTACTGATGGTCTGAGGGTGAGTAAATTAAAGGGATAGTTCACCCAATAATGAAAATTAGACCATTATTTACTCACCCTCGAGCCATCCTAGGTGTATATGACTTCCTTCTTTCAGATGAATCCAATTGGAGTTATATTAAAAATTAACTTTGATCTTCCAAGCTGTTTAATGGCAGTCAGTGGGTGTTTCAGTTCATCAGTCCAAAAGAAGTGAAATAAAGCGCATCCATCCATATTTGTCTTACAAAAATGCATCGATTCACTACAGGATGCCTTTGTTCACCCGTGTGAGGCACTTTTTATTATGGATGGATGTGCCACCCATACCCGCTGACTGCCATTAAACAGCTTGGAAGATCAAAGACTCCGACTGGAGTCATATACACCTAGGATGCCTTGAGGGTGAGTAATTCATGGGCTAATTTAAATTTTTGGGTGAACTGTCCCTTTAAGTTTCTGTTCCTTGTCACGCTATTTTCATACTGAAGTAACGGTCATGAGAAACATTGAGGAACATGAAGAAATGTAACAGAAGGCTTGCTCTGCTTGGTTAGTGGCTTTAGCTCTGTGTGAATACCAACACAAAAGCCCGCCGGCACTCTTGATCACGAGATGCATCTAGAAAATATAGCCGAAATTGTTAATTACATTCTGTTGTCTTGTTTGCTTTATGGAGAAAGTAGCTCACGGCAACCTCAAGCAATTTAGAATCCGTCGCATGGAGTTTTTCTCTTCTGCCTACCATATTTATCCCGTTTCTAATTAAAATGCCTGTGAAACCAAGGTGAAAAGCTTTAGCTCCATCTGAATGCTTGTGGAAGACCAGAAGTGCCACTCCTCTGAAGACCTTGTTATGTTCAGAACGATCACGGATGTTTGAGATTATTCATGCTCTCAAACAGGAACTTCTGCTCTCCTCTAATTATCATTCCTTCACTTTTTTCTTTCTTCCATCAGTTAAATTTATTATTAATGACACTTTTAGCTCTACAATCGATGTGATCCATCACATGTGACACGAGGAAGAACAAGTTAAAGGTTTGCTTTTCTGGCTGCCGTGTAATGAGTGAAATTAACAGTCCATTTGGCTTTATCACATCGAAGTCAATCTGAAAGGCTCCTCAGACACCGCAGATGCCTTTCTAGCAATACACACATTCAATATCCTAGTTGTACTCAATGTACATGCCAGTCAAAATTGGGACAACTAACAATATATAAGTACAATGATACACTGAAAGAAATACCATAAAAAAATTTATATGTTTGCATTTTCTGTAAAAATGAAAGTACCACTTAACTGTTGAGATTCTAGCATGTTAAAAGCAGCTGGCACAGCGTTGTTATGAAGTTGCTAAGGTGTTGTTAGTGATTTACTATGTGTTTACTAGGGTGCTCTGGGTGGTTACCAGGCCATTGCTATGTGGTTGCTAAGGTGTTTGAGTCATTGTTATTGTGTTGCTATGGTGTTACTAGGGTGTTCTGGGTGGTTGTTTTGAGAAACTTGTCACCACGATGCGAATGTGTTCTGGGTGGTTGACAGGTCGTTGCTATGCAGTGGTTGTTAGTTTGCTACTATGAGGTTTCTAACATTTTCTTGGTGGTTGCTAAGATGTTGCTATGCATTTACTGACATTGTTAGTACACTGCTATGTGGTTACTAGGGTATTATGGGTGGATAGCCTGTAAAAAGCTTGTCACCTTAATGCCAATGTGCCCTTGATATGGTGGTCTGAGTGTTTATTACTTTGTTGCTAGGTGGTTGCTTAAATGTTATGGATGGTTGCCAGGCTGTTGCTATGCAGCTGTTAAAGTATTCTGAGTCACTGTTATTGTGCTGCTAAGTGGTTGCCAGGTTGTTGCTAAGATTTTTGAGTCAGTGTTACTATGTGGTTACTAGGGTGTTCTAGGTTGTTTCCTGTGAGAAACAAGTTGCCATGATGCTGAGTGTTCTGAGCCTGGCTGTTGTGAAGTGACGTGACACAGTTACCCATACTAGGAATTAGTGCTCTGCATTTATCCCATCCAAAGTGCACACACACAGCAGTGAACACACACACACACTGTGAACACACACCCGGAGCAGTGGGCAGCCATTTATGCTGCGGCGCCCAGGGAGCAGTTGGGGGTTCGGTGCCTTGCTCAAGGGCACCTCAGTCGTGGTATTGAAGGTGAGAGAGAGCTGTACATTCACTCCCCCCCCCACCTACAATCCCTGCCGGTACGAGACTCGAACCCGCAACCTTTGGGTTACGAGTCCGACTCTCTGACCATTAGGCCACAACTTCCCCTAAATGCTATGCAGTTGCTAAAATGCTCAGTAAGATTTTGTTAGTTTGTTACTATGTGGTTGCTAACATGCTATGGGTGGTTGCCAGGCTGTTGCTATGCAGTTGTTAAAGTCTTCTGAGTCACTGTTATTGTGCTGCTATGTGGTTACTAGAGTGCTCTAAGTGGTTTGGTTTAGGTGGTTGCCAGGTAGCTGCTATGCAGTTGCTAAGGTTTCTGTGTCAGTGTTACTGTGTTACTATGTGGTTACTATGTGGTAAATGTGTTGCCATTATGCTGTTGTGTTCTGAGTGGTTACCATGCCGTTGCTATGCAGTTGCTAAAATGCTCAGTGAGATTTTGTTAGTTTGTTATTATGTGGTTGCTAACATGTTATGGATGGTTGCCAGGCTGTTGCTATGCAGTTGTTAAAGTTTTCTGAGTCGCTGTGTTGCTCTGAGGTTACTAGGGTGCTCTAAGTGGTTCGGTTTAGGTGGTTGCTATGCAGTTGCTAAGGTTTTTGAGTCAGTGTTATTGCGTTACTATGTGGTTATTAGGGTGTTCTAGGTTGTTTCCTGTGAGAAACTTACATTTACATTTAGTCATTTAGCAGATGCGTTTATCCAAAGCGACTTACAAATGAGGCCAATAAACAAGAAACTTGTTGCCATGATGCTGTTGTGTTCTGGATGGTTGCCAGGCCATTGCTATGTGGTTGCTAAGGTGTTTGAGTTGTTGTTATTGTGTTGCTATGTAATTACTAGGGTTTTTGTTATGTGGTTTTTAAAGTGTTTTGAGCAGTTTGGTAATTTGTTACTTTATTGTTGCTAACATGTTATGGTGGTTGCCAGCATGTTGTGGAAAAACTCATTGCCATAATGCTAAATTACACTCACAAATCTCTGTGATATTCTGGTTCCTCTTTCACTGTATGGGGTTTTTAAAAATCCTTTAAAAATTACTTTAAAAATAAGATAAAATTAAATAACAATAAAAAATAATAATAAAGGATTTCACAGAATCCCAAACTGTGAATATCAGCAAAAGTAATAGTGATGGTTAGCAAACACCACTAATTAAGTTCATGAACAATATAAAATTATTACGAGAGCAGCGCTTTGAAGTGTCAATTAGTCATAAACAAAGCATCTGAGAGTTTTCAGGGTTTATTCCACAGACGTATGGACAGACACTCCTGCCGCGGAGCAGGGAAGGGACGCATGACTCTCAACACTTTCACACCAACTGTGCAAAGCAAATTTTGTTTGTGTTGTTTTGTCACATTTTAATGGAGCGGCTCCCTTGATGGGAATCCTGCTGGGATCATTTGGAGTTTGTGATTACAGCCATACGCCGGCCACTGTAAGGAGAGCACTCAGCTCCATAGGTGCCATGTGCCAGAAGCATCTAGTATTCTCTTTGAGTCCTGCTCATTTCAGTTTAGATGCTGTATTCCTACAGCTGTCGTGATGGACTCAGTGACTTTGTCTCTCTTACGCTTTGGTTTTCTCCTCTCTCTCTGTGGCTCAGCAGTGGCCTGTGTAAGCTGCGAGGACACGAGCGATGTTCTGAGGATCCACTGCTGCCAAGTCATCTGCTCATACTGACAGTCCAGAGACGGCGATTGAGCAGCCATCAGCATCTAGAACGAGAGACAGAGAGACAAACGGAATGAGATGGACTGTTGTGATGTCATCACAGGTGATCATTTAACCTTTAAAATAATTTTAAATCCTATGGGGAAGTCGTGGCCTAATGGTTAGAGAGTTGAACCCAAAGGTTGTGGGTTCGAGTCTCGTACCGGCAGGGATTGTAGGGGGGGGGGGGGGGTGAATGTGCAGCGCTCTCGCCCTCCTTCAATACCACGACTGAGGTGCCCTTGAGCAAGGCACTGAACCCCAACTGCTCCCCGGGCGCCGCAGCATAAATGGCTGCCCACTGCTCTGGGTGTGTGTTCACGGTGTGTGTGTGCACTTTGGATGGGTAAATGCAGAGCACTAATTCCGAGTGTGGGTCACCATACTTGGCCACACGTCACTTTCACTTTTCTTTTCCACTTTTTTTAAATCACTCTCCTGTAATTCTGGTCCTCTATATATGAATGTGTTTTTATTTATGACAGCACAAATTCAGCAGTTCAGTTTCAATTACAATTTAATTTCCATGTTTGCATCAGAAAGAAAAAGTCAGTTTTGTTTCACTAAGCACTATTTTTTAGAACATGTCAGTCATCTGGATGTCATGTATAACAATTTAAAATGCTAATCGCATTTATTGATATCGGCTTTTAATGCGAGCTTGTTGTGATAAACTGACATTGTTTATTAATATATAAAGCAGATGGTTATGTTTATTTACATGCTGTTATGCAATGCATATATTTCAGTGCCTTAAATATTTAGTACATTGTGGGGTTTTTTTTCAGAAATCGTGCATATGTTTACAATAATGTTGTAATGAATAATCATTAAAAGTTCAACATCACCTGCATAACTTGCATTATCAGGAACCAATTATGAATGTACCATCAGCTAAATAATGAATAAATGAAAAAGCTCTATGATTGGGGATATTATTGCAAAGATTGCAGTGAGCAGAGTTGTTTAACTCTCTCAAAATACACTATAAATAAAACTTAAAATAAACAGCTCAAATATAATTACAAAATAATGGCAAGATACATATTTAATTAAACAAGATATTTTAAGTAGAAAGACTGCTTTTTTTTACACACTCTAAGCATTTTTTATATATAATTTACACAGCATAAAACACTTTTGTGATTTGTAATTTAATAATGAATGCATTAAAAGGTTATACTAATCTTTTAATTGAGAAACTGAACTAACGTAAATCAAGAAAATGAACTAAATATAATGCTGGATCTGAAACATTTTAGCTATAGGCTTGGATAGTCCGGTCTCATTAATGCAGACGCAAGAAAAATAATGAAACATTCTGGATGATATTTAAGTTCACTTGCACCTTTGAGGTTAATTTTATAACAAATTTACTAAACCTTTAAAGTGGGTAAACGTGATGGCCAACCGTGAATTAAGTATCCAGCTTGTTTTGGGCAGTGACATGGACTCACTAATTGGAATAAAGCAGGTTTTGGGGTCTGCTGCTCACAGTAGATGAAATAAAGCGTTATGTCTGCCATGCACACACAGACGCACACAGTAAGATGTGATCTTGCGAACTCGCACTCGCTTCGTCACGACTTGCTAATGGAACACTCATTTCCTTCTATTCCTCTAAAGATCTTAAAGCCGGAGCTGCTGGCATACATCAGCTACATGAATCAGGGCATCAATTATTTCCCCGTGCTCTTCTCCTCTCCACCAGAACAAACGCAGCTTCGCAGATGAGCGCACCCTGGGTTCAATGACGGTGACAGTGACATGCAATAACACATAAAACATAGCAACAACAACAGACAGTTGAAGAAGAGAAAGGCTGATACAGACACTCTCTATATCTGCTTCTGTATCTCTCCACCATGCATTTCGTGCTCTCTCTCCCTTCTACAGAGTTTTTATACCTTAAATATAATCATCCTCTGTTCTTTAGGGTGAGCACTGAATGAATACCGCTGGGAGTTCATTTGTGGGGAAACTTGCATGGTTAATTTTTGTATTTCCCATTTTATTCACTGGCTTATGCCACATCGCTGATACTACCACTTGCTTGGTGTTTAGCTGGACCTGTTTTTACGATTACCTGCCATCTATTTTCAGCAGCACATTATTCATAACCCCTATCGTCATCAGTAAGGCTAATGATAACTTGCATCAAATCTGGCCTAAATAACGGCAACAATCTGGCCAATTTCACAACATGATGAGACAATCACTAGTACAATCAATTTCATCACTCATACGTACAATAAATTAAATAAATTTAAAAAAAATCCAAGTTTCTAAAATGCAGTTGTCACGGCGTTGCTGTGCCGGTGAACAGGCAGGACGACGAGGACGAAGGATACAAGAAACCTTTAATAACTTCACAAGCGGGTAGGAGCACACGCACATGGTAACATTCACAATAACTGACAAACTGGAGCACAATGGACAGGGACTGATATAGGGTGGATAACGAGGGGCAGACAGGTGAGCACAGTGAGGTGATTAACTCATAATGATTTGATTTTTATTTATTAAATTTTTTTTTTACATGCATTAAAAGTACTTAAAATTAGCTTTTGAGTTGCGTACTGTACGTGTCTATGCGTCCCACAGCCTGGCTTCTTTCTTGTCATTGTCTTCTTTTCTTTACAATAACACGTGGACCTGCCCTGATTATGCCATATGTAATTAACGAAACGTCAGCAGCACCAATAAGCACATCTGACAGATACATGACTGTTCGCCTTGCATAATTTCAACACTTTTGTATGTTTCATGACAGTGTGTAATTCTGGGCTATGCCATGTTCTATTCTAGAATTACAGCACATAGACGAGATGAGGAAGAGACAGAACACAAAAGGAAATCTGGAGATGAAAGACTTGGTATTAGGCAAAAACGACACAGACAATCTTTGTATGTTTGACAAGAAGTGGGAGTGGACGGTAAGGATGCTTTTTTGGAGTGCCTTCACCACTCAATTGGTTCATGCGTTAGAACATTCATAACAAAACTACACTAAAGAGAGAGAGATGGAAATGTCACGCATCAAGAGCACGCGTTGAAAGAAACATGATAGGACATTATAACAAATCTCTGGACAAATGAAAAAATCTGTCGGAAGGAGGCGAATGCAGAAACTGTGAAGCGGAGACTCACATGCAGATCTTTCCTCTAAGGAGGCCTGACATGTTTGATTGACTTCAGACCAAAATGTCAAACAGCACGGCGGCTTTACCACAGTCTTAATATTTATGACTGTTCTCTTGTTACTCTCACAAAAGTGCTTTTAAAAAGCATGGTCGTTAAAATTGAGCATTTCATGGAAGAGGTGATAGCCTGGAGCGCTTACACAGCAATAGCTCTCAACAGCAAAATACGGTTAGTATTCTGCTTCAGCCATGAACCTTTTAAAAAGCTCACCTTGCTTTCATATCTCAGGTTGAATGCTGACTGTCCCCATTGTCTCGCCCTGGTCACCATCTGGATGAACAGTGTATACCATTTGTGGTGTTCAGATTGTTATTTCTTTGCTGAAACACAACAGCGATCGAATTGTGTGGTCAAATCACAACCGAGCTTGTTCAGAATGGGGAGAATTAATTGTTATTCATTTCAGTAAATTGTTAATTACTGCATAGTTTGAAATATACATATATTGTCTACAAAAAAGAAAAATAAATAAAGCCATAAAAATAGACACAATGTTCTTTATTATAATAAAGTAATGTTCCATATTTATTTTTTATTGGTGTTTTACCTGCGTTTTGAATTTTGCACCGCTTTGTTTAAATAATCGTACATAAGTGGGTAAGCCTTATGTTATCTGCATTAAACTGGCTAATTATAAAATCTGGAACATATACTGTGTCAAAATGTTTAAGTAAGTAAGTAAATAAACAAATAAATAAATAAATGCTATATTGTTGAATTATTGTTTTTTTAGAAACACTGACTGGAACTGTTTAAATAAACATGATTAATAATAATAATAATAATAATAATAATAGTCAATATAGTCATATTGTGGCTGTTTTTATTTTTTGGTAATACAAAGGTAAATAAATAGTCAATAAAAGGTCAAGCAGAGCACATTGCAATGTGAGATACAGTACTCCATGCTGGCGTAGTTTGCAAATGCATACTTTAGAAAGCGCTAATGTGGTATGTTACTATCAGATTCTGAGCATAGGCACTGAATTCACATTTCATGTTTCCAAATGAGTTCCAAATTTGACATTCCGAATTTGAGAACTTTTACATGTTAAGTAGCCTGAATTACAAATAATTGCGTATCAGAGATTGCAATGATTATGTTATTACAATGCAATTTTTTTTGATCTGATACAGCAGGCAAAGTTCATTGAAGTGGGCGAAGTATTTTTAATGGCAGCTTTGAGCGTGCTATTATGGGTTCAGGTTTCATGAGAAAGAGGAGGAGTGAGAGGTAACAGTGCAGTGACCCGCGCACTTTCAGGCAGTTCGAGAGACACAGGAAGACGGTGTGGGCAGAATGTGGTATCTGTGGATACACAGCTTTAGCTTAATTAAAGCAATCTTCAGTGTTAATCACTCTGAAATGAGGGCACACAGGGCATGGAGCGAGCACACACGCACACACACACGTCTTCAAATAAATAATGAATGAGACTGATTATCTCCATCAAACAGCCTCATGATAGCAAAACGGCAGGAAATCAAGGTTGGAATGATTATAGTTTGACTGGTCCTTGAGGTGGGAATGAGACAGTCGAGGTGAGATGTGACGTGAGAGGGAGAAGAGATGAAAGAAATCACAACGAGAACATTTCTGTCCCTTGCCCACCCAGTTTTACCGGCAATTAGCCGTTGTTATTTTCAGAGTCAGGTCACATCTTATCATTAAGAGAGTCAGCTCAGACTGTCAGACACATTTATTGATATAGATTCAAAAGTAGCAATACCTTGATTGAATAATTGACTGTTTGGTTTCAAATAAATGAGAGAACGTTTGATTGACTGTTTGAAAAACTGGGTGAACATTAGATTGACTGATTTAAGGAATCTGATTGATTAAATCAAACCAAATCAAATATGTTTGACTGACTGATTGACTCACAATCAAACATTCATTCATCCATTCATTCATTTATCAGTTACGCATTCAACTGACTGTTTGACCAGAGTCCAATTTCTTCAGTGTGTCTATAATTTGTCCATGTGGAAAAATGGCGCTTGAATACATGCAGCTAACACACAGAAAATAAATAAATAAAAATTAATCTCTCTCTTTCTTTTGAACAGTAGGAGACAACCCTATTGATAATTGATATTTGAGGATTTTTCTCTTATTTACTTCTATTCCCTATACCTTGATGCTGCGGGCAAGAAACTGTCTTCAAATGTACAACTACAATATGAATTCCAAATTGGCATAGCGATAATGCTACATCAAGTTGTGCGAGTAGCATTGTGATGAGGAGCCTCACTTTTAAATCCGAACACTCATCTTTGCCCCACTTGTGAGCAGATGAAGACAAAACAGGGAAAGCTAGTGGAAAGAAATACAGAGTTTAAGTCTTTTCTCTGCGGACCGTAAAAAATTGATTTACTCTTGTTTTCATTCTCTATCACTATATGAGCGCTGTCATCACTGTGGCCCAGTTTTCACAAAGCACCTACACCCACACAACCTACACCAGATAGATTAATTGTAGCCCCGTTTTGGTACGAGTGCATGGAAACACTCAAACGCACATTATAAAATGTATCCGAACACTTTAAGGCTGTGTAGGCTTACACAAAGGAGTCCTTCCTCCCACGGCCAGTGGAGAGAAAAAGAAATCAAGCTGACTCAAAGAGTGCCGACTTCTGAGCGCCGAGGGGAAGAGGGAATCATCCCCCCCCCCATCGTTACCATGCAATGTGAGATTACTGTTGGGACCCTGGGGCCACATATTCTCTCTCCATGAGTGCCTGAGAGCGGAGGAGTCTGTGATTTTTGCGTGTGTGTATGTTAAAGTGCACCAGTGTTAATGCCCGCATTCTCCACCAGCTTTACGCTTCAGACCATATATCATCCACTTCTACTTGTTGCTCTGACACTTTCATCATGAAGATGTTGGAGAGATATGGGCCTACATGAAGGAGACTGTTCACATGAGCCCGTTTTATCTCCTGCGCCCCTGCCTGCATGAATGGGTCCCTGAACAAGAGGGAAATAAATTGAAAGCTTTCCGCAGCGGTAAGAATGACAGGCAGGCATTTTGGGAAGGGTGCAGCTTGTGATGGAGATATCTTTTAATCCTCTTTTCATCATTTATTTGCTCCTCGAATGAGAGCAGATAATCAGAGTGGCTGAACATGGAGGATGAAGATAAATTGTCAGACAGCAGGCAAAATGGTATCGATATTCATTTAAGGTGATCCAGATTGTTTTTGATTTGAAAACGGGGGCCATTTTTAGTTAAACTGTCAATACAACATTAATTATTTTATTTTATTTTCAGTACTATTTGACTGAAGTATGATATATCCCAGTGATACCAGTTCAGCACAAACCTCTTCCCACAGTTGCTTCTGAATATTTCATTCGTCATGTCAATCACTGTGCTGATCGCCTACACAAAAAGGAATAAATACTAACCCTACACCTTCACCTTAGCATAGCATTGGTAGCACACACCGATAGACAACATTACCATTTGTAGAATGTGAACAGAATCCATGATGTCCATTGAATTGACCAATATCAAAGACGGACAAAGATTACTTCTTATAGACCTTATGTAGCTCCACCCCTTTTTGGCGCTGTGCTCGTGGTCTTTTGCTTTGCATTTCCACAGCATGAAGTTAAGGCTGTACATATTTATGAATGAACAGGTCGTTTTAAAAACTTCCGGGTCTACTGACATTTGTTATGACATCAGCTTTGAACATTACAATCCTCATGATAACGTCCGTTAACTCTACAATAAGTGAATTCACTTCACTAGCTATTTACTCTACAAAAGTGATGTTATAGAAATACAGCAAAAACGGACATTCAAAGTAGTGTTGTGCGAGATGCTCAATTTTCATATTCGTCCTATCGTCTGCCTGTGAGATCACTGATACACAATATTATTGTGCTAATTTATTAAATTATTTATTTACCTAGTTTCATTGCCAGAAAGTGAACCAACTCCAGTGTAAGGCTAAAAGCAGCCTAATGTTTTTAATATGACTGAATTTGTATTTAACATGAAAAAATATATATATATTAGAAACATCGTAAGTTACTAATTATAATGCTTACATTTCATCAGTTATTCAAAAAGCAGCTACAGAAAATGAGCAAAGAACATTACAATACCAAAGAACATCATCACAAGCTCAGTCTAGTGCGAGTATATGCACTTTAAAAACACTCCCATTAAAATCAGTGAATCTACACTGTATGATGCATACATCTCTTATACTTACATTGCACGTACTTCTGCACTTTGTTGTTTATGATGAGAGAATTTGCGAGTCAGAATTCAGTCAGCGCGCGCTGAACAACGGAACGCCACTGTTTCAGCAATGAGTCATCTGAACGCCTCTGATTGGCCAATGCATTCATAAGCTCAGCATACTTGTGTGTGATTGGTTATAATGCGCAATACTGTAAAACACGGAAAAATAAATACAATGCAACATATAAGCCCTAACATTAATTGGAGAGTATTATTAGCCTGATAATGATAATAATAATAATAATAATAATAATAATAATCGTCTTGCTATTGTCAAAGGCATCTGCCACAGGCGATATCTCTGACTATCGTCGATACACGATACTATCGTCTATCGGCACAACCCTAATTCAAAGACATAATTGTAAAGATGGCTGCACACTTGTTTCTCTGACGCGTAAGGTCTATAACCAGATGGTATATTTACAACATCTATCAGCAGTGGCTAATGCTAACCAACCAAATCTTGACCCATTGATGGCAAAACTAGCTTAACTTGATGACTTAAAGCTACTATAACAAGCAGCACCCTCTGTTGGTCAAAACAAACACCACTTGACTGAAGCAGAACCCGCAGCTCTGCTGTGTGATCTTTCTTGTCAAATTACATTTCACTTTACGAGCCATTTTGAATGCACAATAAAAAAAAATGGGACATTTTTTGGTAGATAGGCCACCAAAAATGGGTACTATCCCTGGATAATGGTCACCCTATACACAATCTGTTTTGTTTCTGATGTGAAGAGCAGCAGAAAATCATCACTTGGAGCTCAAGGTCTTTGCCCTCCCCATTTCCAAGCTCTCACTCTCTCGCCTCTTTTCACTTTTTCATGTTCTCTGTCTCTCTCTGATCCATGCAAATTTTTGCCAATTCCATCACTCTGTGTGAGTGTGTGGCATGTACGAATGTGTGCATGTCTACTTGCTTTTGATTAAATCCAGGGCAAATGTTGCAGCACACACAAAAGCATGGCAATGGCAAGGAAATCTTTCAATCTGTTGCCATGGCATGATCATAAAAACCATCCATCAGACTGATATTGGCAGGAACAAATTGGGTTGGGGAAACAAAGGCAGCTTGGCTGTGCCCATGCCCATTTGTGTGCATGTTTGTGAGCACGTGTATTTATGTGGATGCTCCCATTTTGGAATGGTGCGCAGAGACTGGAGAGGTGAAAAAAAGCTCTCCTGTCAGAGCTGGAAAGGCAATGGCGAACTGAGTTTAGCACAGTGAATGCAAAGTCTTCATGGCAGCCTAACCATTAGCCGAGGTGAGCCCCGTGCATGAAAGTGGAACATTAAGATTTCTCCAGCATTAGGACTGTGATGTCTCTAACACAGATGGTTGGTGTGTCCGTGTGTGTGAGGGATGAGATGAGCAGTGACCCACTGCTATTTTCAGAAAGGTCGCACTTAAGAATTAAGAGGTACGGATTTAGACATTAACATGTATTTAGTGGACAGCGTTTTAGTATTGTCATGAAAAGCGCTTGTCAAACATGTTTGAGACAAAAGGGGTCAAAATAAAAAAAAGGGAAAAATTTTTTTTTTTTTTTTTTTTTTTATTGTAGTAGCAGTAGTAGTATGTAGTATTATGGCAAAAGTGGGAGTATTATAATCATGTTCTAAATATTTTAAGAGTTTATTACAGAACAGAAGAATATAATGATACTGTGTTGTTATAACTGTTTCTGTTACTTTAATTCTATTTCTATATCAATAGGGTATATCACAAAACTTTACTTTTACTTACTTTTGGCTGTGTTGAAGGGGAAAAGACCCATACAATTTAACAGCTAGCAAAACAATCCAAATACACATTCTTTAGCTGGAAAGAGGGCAGCAAATTGACATTTTATGGTCTTCTGTGCAGCCTCGAATAGTGGATGGTTTCCATTTCACAAGCAGGTGGGCTTCCTCAGCACAGGCCAGAAGAGGGCAGAGAGCGGCAGGGTGAAATCGTGGAGGGTCAGGGCAGGAGGAATGTGATGGGACAGCTCAGGCAAATCACCTTCACACCCTCTCAGGGCAGAAGAAAACAGCCATGTTCGTGTGCCAGAAATAGAATCACCCCAAAGCACCGCTCATAGATCCTCAGATACTCAGGAGTGTTATACAGTCGTGTAATAAATGCTATGAATGATGTCATTTCATGAGTCAGTTGTTGTGTGCGCTGTGGGATGAGCAGTTGAGGTGTGATTACATTCTGTCCTGATGGTGTGTTATCAGTGCTGGCAGATTAGACACGATTTGATGATGTCATGTGGTACATGTCATTACAATAATGAATTCATGTTCATATTCATGAGGAACCATCTGTAAAACAATTTCTATTTTTGTAGACCTGGTGTGTGTTTATTTCTCATAATTGCGACTTTAAATCACATAATCATTGTTATTTTAGTATTACTGAGATACTAGAGTTTGTCTTTGTTGTTGTTTACAAGAAAATACTATTTCAGACATTCTGCT
Source organism: Sinocyclocheilus grahami (assembly GCF_001515645.1). Taxonomy (NCBI): domain Eukaryota; kingdom Metazoa; phylum Chordata; class Actinopteri; order Cypriniformes; family Cyprinidae; genus Sinocyclocheilus; species Sinocyclocheilus grahami. Next base: position 671,533 of record NW_015505828.1, read on the forward strand.
TCAAAAATTCGCATTTATTTATTTATCTTTTTTTTTTTTAGCAGTGTAGTTTTTATTATTATTTTGAACACTTCTTTATCTTTTCCATTTTCATTTTCATTTTAGTTGAAGTTTTAGTGATTTTGTTGATTTTTGTTGTTACTTCTGTCATTTTGTATATGCCTATATTGTTATTTTTTTATATCAGTTTAATTTTTATTGTTTTGCATCAAGTTAGATTAAATGAAAATGAGAAATGTTGCCAAATAATAAGTGAAAATAAAGTTATTATTTTTAGTTATTTTAGTTCAATCATATTTTTGTCTTTAACATTTTGTATTTTAAGGGGATTTTTCGGTACTAAATGTTTACTAAATATTTACTTTAAATGATGCGCCATGGTGTAAGCACTACATGGCTTTGTAGCCCTATATTTAAATATATAAACAGGGCTGTGCATTCCCTAGTTGCTGGTAACATTGTTTTCAAACATAATTACTTGTATTACATTTTGTATTTTGATATATACAGTATATAGACTATTAAAGATGCAGATTCCAGTAGCTTTAATGGCATGGTAAAAAGGCTTTACACTGTCAAAGCAATAATAGTGCTCTGATGCAGTGTTTTTGAGCATTATCAAATTTACAGGCAACAATGGGCAGCGAATCAGGCAGTGATTGACAGTGCTCAGATCAAATGGCATTAGGCAGTCAAATTAACAGTACTCTAGCCCAATGGTGCTGGGAGGGCACTGCGTCCAGTGGGGGGTGGGTTGTAGGTATGAGAGGGGCATCTATCTATCTATCTATCTATCTATCTATCTATCCCTGAGATGAGACAGAGAAATGTATTCCATTGTCAATCTCCCTCATTATAACTGCATTCATATATTTGGAGGCACTGCAACAAATGCACCAACCATCATCAACATCATCATCATCATCATCATACATCTAACCATCAGAATATTCCAAAAATGTGAGATGCCAGACATTTCATTCCGCAGTGGATTCCCAGGACCCTGAAAATGACAGAGAACAGGAAATGGAATTCTGGCAACTATGCAAGATAGTTCAGGTTTCATTGAAAGCTCCAGCTCTTTGGCAGATCTCCTAGGATTGCTTGGATTTGTATCCTGTTGTCGTCGCTTAATTAGCCGAATTCCCTAGCCGAGAGCCACCTGTGTGCAACACCTAAAAACAGACATGTATTGGTGCGTCCCCTCCCTCTGCGCTCTGTGCTCAACACAGACTAATGCCTGCTCAACTGGGATTGACTGGCATTTACACAGAGAAGGGCAAAAACAACAGCAGTCGCGTAAACACACACTCACAAACACACACACACACAAACCGATACATGCCTCTGACGAGTGCACACACATTTACATACACATCCACACAGACGTTCCCTCGTGCCTTGTGGAAAAAGACATCTGAATAACAAACAAATCAAACTAATTTCTCATTGGGCTGTTAAACACAATTAATTAAGAGCAACAATCATTCACTAAAATGAAACTTTAATCAGTTTGATGGTGTTTTTTTGCCCAGATTATACATTTCAAGGGATTACATGTTACTGACATAAAAGAACAGCTTGTCATCCTGCTTAACACTGGTAAAGTAAAGCTGCTGATATAATTTGGTACTTGGAAGAAGCAGCTATACTCTAATTTCAGGAGATTGCCATCTGCTCATTTGATTTTCCTTATTCAATTCTGGTTAGGCTTGCACAGATTAAAGAGCATCTAAAAGTTTAAACTGCATATCAGAGACCGCATTAGCAGCTAGCAAAAAAATAAATAAAAAAGATTAATTTGAGGTACATTAGGATCCATGACAACGTTTGATGATTACAACTGGTTACAGTCTCTTTATGCTAATCCCCTAGGGCCACATGGGTACACTTTTTAACATTTAAAGGGATGGCTCACCTAAAAAAAAAAAAAAAAATCATAATTTACCATCAGTTTCCAGCCAAAATGAATAACTTGTATTATTATTATTTTTCCCCACACAGATTACGTTTACAGAAGTACTGTAGACTATCAATTAATAAAGACTTACAGTTCCTTTCACAATGTTAAGTCACAACCTTAAAACACTTTTACCATAGTGCATGACTTGTATACTAATACATTTTGACATCTGCATCACATAACCAGCTCCATATGTCTGGCTTTTCTGACATAGTGAACTGGTTCATTGACACACCCGGTACAGCATTACACTTGTGATATGTACTGCATGGGTATGCGTCCCATGAAACACGAGTTATAATAAAAGGGCTCAAAGAAAAAGAAAAAGAGAGCAAGACAACATGATGTGGTTGCTTCAGCAAATGTGTTTTATCCAGTGTTGGGGAGTAACTAGTTACATGTAACGGAATTACGTAATTGAATTACAAAATAAAAAAAGGAATTGTAATCAGTTACAGTTACTGAGAAAAAATGTGTAATTAAATTAAAGTTACGTATGAAAATGTTAAGGATTGCAAAGGGGGTTACAGCTGCTTTTTTTCCCACACACAATCCCACATACAGATTTAATTGATTTCTTTCATAAATTGCAGTGGCTGCTCTAAAATATGAAACACCAATGTTTCAGGAATTTAGAACAAGCTTATTCGATAACTCTTTTATTTCCTATATGGGTTTATGTATAGCTATACTTAATTTTTTTAAAGATGAACTGTTTTTTTTCCAAGGCATTGTTAGATTCCAGTGTTTACTGTCATAGCTATGTAAAGATTTGATTCCAAAAACAGTATCATAGCTAATAAAATATTTCTTGTTATGATTTAAAATATGTATTTAACCTCAGAATGATCTCAAAGTAAGTCTGATTTTGTGGTGGCTGTGCTTCAAAAGGGACATTGATCTTCCACAAGGCCTTCATGAATGGTGTGCAACATACTTTGGTTAAAATTCCTTAGTGGCCGTGTAAAACAACACCCTTTTTACCTTGCTCTGTTCACAGTGACTCATTTGGTGGCATGTCCCTTTTAATGCTAATGAGCTCTGCTCACCCGCCCCTTTCTTCTCTGGAAGAGCAAAGGCGATTTGCAAATAATCATAAAAAATATATAAAGTCAAACTTACTTCTTCTGGAGGTGCAGCTGGATCACGAACACGGGGTACTGATCTATCCTTGAATTTGAACTTTTTACAAAACCTGCCTTGTCCCTCGTTCAGAAAGCAGTCTGGAGTAAAATGATTTGTATTTAGGTGTATTCAGTGGCACATTACCATTAAAAACAAAACGAATGCACTGCATCCTAAGTGGCGGTTGTGTACAATATGACATACTGCTCAGAAAATCTAAACGGTTTGATAATTGAGACTGTTTGGGATTTTGGAAGATTAAAAAAAAGGAGAGAATGGATTTTTATCATTGTAGGGTGGTTGTGTCCACACACTGCTAAGATAACTACAAAACACCTGCATTGCTTACAAGACATTGTCGCTACAGCTGCTGGAGCGTGGAGAAAATGATATACTTCGTACAACTGGCTGAGGGCAAAAACATGCTAATCTTGGACAGTACATCAGCGGTTGTGGGCGGGGCCTGAACAATATGACATCATACTGCTCATAAAATCAAAACGGCTTGATAATTGAGACTAGGATTTTGGGGGATTAAAAAAAAGGAGTGAATGGATTTTTATCATTGTAGGGTGATTGTGTCCACACACTGCTGAGATACATTTATATGCAAACACCATGTAAAAGTGAATTTTGCATCCAATGTCTACTTTAAAATTGAAATATAATCTTAATTCAAGTGATGAAGGATTTCGAAAGTGTGACATTAATCAGTGTTGAGTACTACTGTAAGGTTTACCCTGCCTGGTTTACATGTTTTGAAAATGAAAAACAGTTGAAAAAAATGGGAAATTTAGAAAAGTAATCAAATGTAATCAGTTACAATACTTTTATAAAGTAATTGAAAAGTTACACTACTTATTACATTTTAAGTAGGGTAACTTGTAATCTGTAACCTATTACATTTCCAAAGTAACCTTCCCAACACTGGTTTTATCTCACATTTGCTTTTGGTAGCACTATATTTTAGGTTTAAGTGTAGTTGATACATTGTTTTCAAATGCAGTAGAGCATTACCCAATTAGTGCCACTAACCAGACACTTCACTCCTGAACTGCTGTAATATGAATCTAGAAACATTTTATTGCAGCGGTTGTTGCTTATAAGTTTAGATAAAACTGAATGCACTTTCATGGGTACTCACTGGAAATTTTACTTTAAAAGTGTTGCAAAATGTGCAAGAAGACGTAACATTTAGCAAAAAGGACACCACAGCCACGTTTTTTCCAATGAGTTTGGATTGTCATTTACTCACCCTCATGTCATTCCAAATCTGTACGGCGTACTTACTTCTGTAGAAAACAAATGGATATATCTTGAAGAATGTGCAGGTGCTTCAAAAAGTATGCAAAGGCACCAAGAAATTATCATAAAAGTGGTTCATATGACTGATGCAATTCCAAGTCATGCTTAGCTTTATGTCAGGAACAAGCAAAAAATAATTCAGTAAAATGAGAATAGGTCACTTTCATTAGTGAACAAATTGTGGTTTTGTGTTGAATCCTGTTAATTAATCAGCTAATATTCAATGCAGGTCCAGATCCAGCTAACAGCTCGGTGGACAGACGATTATTAGTGAATAATAGCTTATTCCGGAATATATTAAGCAAATTTGACCCCTTTTTTATATACATTTCTGTGCTTTTGTATCCTTTATCTGTAATGTCATGGAAAGCACAAGTAGCACATTATTCAAAATTTCACCTTTTTATGTCTCATGCAAGAAAGTCAGTCAGTCAGAGGTTTGGAGTGACATGATGGGGAGTAAAATACAGAATTCCATTTTAACTTTGTTTTCATCATAATTTTCAATATTGTTACATATTACTTTACTTTTCCCATAGAATATTAAATCACAATTACAGGCGAAATAAAGACGTTACCTGTGGATTTATTGAATAAACTGATCCAGGGAGATCTTGGCAGCATTTGACCTTGGCTCTGTTGGCGTGAATGTTAAAGACTCCTGCCTGCTCTTTCTCCTTGACTCCATATTCAAACGTATTTACTAGTGACTCATTGTAGAGGATGGCAGTATTTTAGCAGCTTCACACAAATAGCAGCTAAATATAACTCCGCTTCATCCGTTGCAATTTGCGAAAGTGAGCACAGGACCGAACCTTCCGCTCCATATGTAACACATCACAGGTTTGATGGGCATTGGCATGTGTTAGGACGCAGATGGTCAAAATCACATTTTTAACATGAGAACAGATAAATGTTCTCTGTGAAGAATTGTTGCTGGGCTGGTTGTACTTCAAGTTAGTGTGACTTAAGGCAAAAAACAACCATCATCCTTCAGGGTGTTATATATGTATATGCTTAATGCTTTTTTTCCTAAAAAAACACGTATCTTAGGGTTATTTTCAGGTGTTGTATGCAGAAAGTAATTTGTTTCTTTTGCCAGCTAAGCAATGTGCCCACAGCTACCAATACTGTGACCCACACAGAGGTCACACGCACCTTTATAGTCTGATGAAATCAATATAAGGCTCTCCACCAAAACTCAACCATATATACATGTAATCTCCGTTTTTCTCTCTATATTTTGCAAACAAAACCCTTCTGCATTCACTTACTCTTTTATGTAGGAATCACTATTTTGAGTTGGAACTTTTGAATCAATCATTTAAAATCAGTCGGACGTATTTGATGCTCAAAATCAACTCACTGTATCAATGATTCAGACGGATGCACAGGTTCTTGAGTTGACAGCTCAGTAAAAGCAGCCGATTATTAGTGAACAATGAACTATTCTGTAATATATTGAGCAAATCGGACTAATTTTAATATATTTTATAAGCACAACCATATATGCATGTAATCCTCCCTTCATCGCTCTTTTTTGCACACAAAACCGACCTGCGTTTGCTTGTGTTCTCCTTCACTTTTGTGAAGGAACCGTTGTTTTGAATGAATCATTTGTTTAGAAGATCTTATTTCTGACCGATTCCGAATTCTGACAGAATTCTCAAATTCAACTGACAATCAATGATCCAGACAGTCACAAAGGTTTTTGATTGAAACAGCTCAGTGGAGTGTATGGTTAATAGTGAATAATGACTTATTCTGGAAAATCTGACCAAAACTGACCATTTTTAACATACAATATACCTTTATTGGCAGGGTGTGATTACACAGTTACTTTTTTAAATTAACATTTTTGCATTGTTTATATTTTTTTAATGTTTAATTTATAGTGTTTATTTAACAGTTTTGTTAATTTTTAGATAATGTTAGTTCATATTAATGTTATACATCACTTTATTTGGCAACACTTTAAAACAGGGTCCCATTTGTTAGCATTAGTTAATGCATAACTTTAACAATAAGCAATACATTTGTTACAATATGTATTAATCTTTGTTAAAATAGACATATTATGCCCCTTTTTACAATATGTAATATAAGTCTCTGGTGTCCCCAGAATGGGTCTGTGAAATGTCAGCTTAAAATACTCCACAGATCATTTATTATATCATTTTGAAAATGCCTATTTTGAGTGGAAGCAGAAACGCACTGTTTTTCGTGCCTGTCTCTTTAAATGCAAATGAGCTGCTGCTCCCCGCCCCCTTTTCCAGAATAGAGCTGTGCCATTACAGCTCGTACCTGCTAAAAAAAACATCTGTTTTACATTGTTTATATTTTTTTAATGTTTAATTTATAGTGTTTATTTAACAGTTTTGTTAATTTTTAGATAATGTTAGTACATATTAATGTTATACATCACTTTATTTGGCAACACTTTAAAACAGGGTCCCATTTGTTAGCATTAGTTAATGCATAACTTTAACTAACAATAAGCAATACATTTGTTACAATATGTATTAATCTTTGTTAAAATAGACATATTATGTGTGATACACAAGATTTATAACACAAGTTAATATTCATAAGATATGTGTTTGTGATAATACGCAATCGTTTGTTAGAATTGCAACCTTCTTTGTGTAGTATAATATTAAGGTAGGGGGGACCGAAGAAAGTGGAACCAAAGTGCAGGTATCGTTGTGCTGCGGTACCGAAGGTGACGGGCGCCGCCCTCTTCTCTCATACAGAGATCCTGTTTTCCAGGTCCGTACTCTGTAAAAACTGTTTCCTACTGAAGTGTATGTGATGATGTGAAACCGTGATGAGTTGGTTACGGAATATTTGATGTGT
>NW_015505828.1:679346-682242 GCF_001515645.1 Sinocyclocheilus grahami
AAAAAACATCTGTTTTGGTTCTGATTATCATGTTTATCATGCTGAAATCATGCGTTTTAAACTTGTCAATGTTTAAATCAATGAGTTTAAACTTCTGATATACGGTTTTCTGAGAGCACACATCCGAAGCACACGCACAGAAAGCGGCTGTCACAGCATGTGAGTACTAAACTAAGTTCTCATTCACACACAAGTTTACATTAAAAACACACATGAGTTACAAAAACAGTGGGTTATGTCTGTGAAGGTAAACTGCTGGGAAATAAACTGCATGTTTATTTTAGATCTGTGTGGCAGCAGCAATATACAATAAATAAATCAATAAATCCGCTGCTCTGTTGTCTCCTCTGAGGCTGGGACTCTAAACAGTGTTCTGTGCTCATCTGTGCACCCAAAGACAGAACAGTTAGCGTGTTTTGCTCAAACTTTCACCATGGCATTAGAGCTGGTACACCGCTGTCGCTTGTGAAAACACAATAACGGCGCTGTGGGTGGAAACTTACAGATTAAGGTGCGGTAATATTATAATGAGATCCTTTTGCCACGTCACCAAGGGAGCGAAATCAGACGCGCTCATTTTCTCAGATGCTTGCAGAAAAAGGCTTCCCAAAACAAAGTTACTGGATTAATCTTGTTCATGTTTCCTTGGTTGGTAGATGCACCGGGGACATCATTATAGCACGTAAAACCTGGAAAAGTCAGATTGTCATGATATGTCACCTTTAATGTTAGTTCATGCTAACTCAGGTCCATTAAATAATATTAAAAGACTCAACTTTTGATTTCAATAAAATAGTTAGTTCATGCTAACTCAGGTTCATTAAATAATATTAAAAGACTCAACTTTTGATTTCAATAAAATATTAATAAATGCTGAAATTAACATTAACTAAGATTAATATCTGCTTTATAAGTTTGTTTGTTTTTTCATTGAAGGTTTGTGATAACTGATGTAGTTAACTAAAGTTAACAAATGGAACTGTATTGTAAAGTGTTATCCCTTATTTTAATATTACAGTTTAATATATGCAGAAATTTGCAAGCCAAGATTTAAAATGCACTGTTGAATAATTCATGTTAACTATTGTGTAATGTTAATGTTGTAGTTTTTTAGCAACAGTTTGCTTCATACATTCAGTTCAACAGCATTAAGTTAAAGACGGTAAACTTGATCACTCAACTGCATTATAGACACTGAAGTGTTATTGCACGTCCAAGCAATAAATGCACGTCCTTGAATGAACGTCTTTTAACCGTTTAGGTAATGCCAATGGTGTGAGCCATTTCAGGTGCGACCAAAATTCTGATTTAAAATCGGTTAGAACTAAATGCATTTTCATAAGTACAAGTAAAGCTTATATCTGAACTCCCTACATCTAGTTTTGACGCCCATCTCGGGGCGGATCAAGCCTTCTTTAGTGAAATCCGCAAACGGCTCTCCACCCAAACACAACCACATACAGTATACATGCAATCTCCTCCCTTTAACTCTCTCTTTCGGAGCTGCGTTTGCTTGCGTTTTCCTTCGTTTTTGTGATGTGACCTTGCTCATGAGGGACTCTATCTGTGGGAGCATCTCTATTCACCTGGAGGTGAAATTGTCACACGTGTCAGCTTATTTACTGTAAACTCCAAAAGTAATAAAAACAAACCACACATAATATGTTTTATGAAACTCCAAAACAACATCGCCGGCATCCATATTCAAAGATTATATTCTGACAGGGGAAACATGCCATTGGGTTTAACAGCAATAAATGCTCAGCGCATATATTTTTTTCTTATCTTCGTTTTGCTGTTTTCTTTTTGCATCCCTGTCCTTGGGTGGAAAGACAATTCCATTTGCTATGATGGTCCACTGAAATGTGTCAGCTTATTTACTGTAAACTCCAAAAGTAATAAAAACAAACCACACATAATATGTTTTATGAAACTCCAAAACAACATCACCGGCATCCATATTCAAAGATTATATTCTGACAGGGGAAACATGCCATTGGGTTTAACAGCAATAAATGCTCAGCGCATATATTTTTTTCTTATCTTCGTTTTGCTGTTTTCTTTTTGCATCCCTGTCCTTGGGTGGAAAGACAATTCCATTTGCTATGATGGTCCACTGAAATCTGAAAGTAAAGTTTGCAGCTCTAGTTTTTAAGCGAGCAAAGCTTTTTTTGCGTGAACACACATATGAAATTGATCCATTTGGAATCAGGTACTAATGCCATCTCAGCGCTCCGTGTTAATCCCCTGAAATACAGTGGATTTAAGTGTGGAAAGCTAATTTCCCTCGCCGTAATAGATGAAAGAATTTGAGCGGCACAGTGTCACAGGCTGCGTGATGGAGTGTTATCGTCCCAGCGTGACCAGATATAAATCAGCCCGTCTGACATCCAGGGTGCACGCCTTCAGCCAACAATGAGACAGCACAAATGTAGGGTGGGGATGCTTATCTGTAACTACTTTTCAGTAGTTTGAAATGCTTTTCTTATAGTCTTAAAAATCAATGCACTGAATCTCTCTCTTTCTATATATATATTGTAGCGAATCAGCTCATGGGGAAATATGAATAATTAACCATAACTAGTTATAATTAACTATTCATATTTTAGATCCGCTGTAGATATTTAGCTGACCTCTCAGGGTCAACTGTCTTGTCAATTCCAAGAACGTTAATTTCCTGGTTAAGGGAAATAACTTTCTTACTGTACAATTCTACAAGCTTGTAACGTAAATCTGCATGATCAGTGACTCCGGTTATGAGCAAACAATGAACAACGTCAAGTGTGATACAAGTAAGGTTTTATTAACTACATAAACACTTAAACTAGTCTAACATACTACATAAACACATTAAGCCGGTCTAACATACACATACACACACACACACACACACACA
>NW_015505828.1:682648-699042 GCF_001515645.1 Sinocyclocheilus grahami
GATATACGGTTTTCTGAGAGCACACATCCGAAGCACACGCACAGAAAGCGGCTGTCACAGCATGTGAGTACTAAACTAAGTTCTCATTCACACACAAGTTTACATTAAAAACACACATGAGTTACAAAAACAGTGGGTTATGTCTGTGAAGGTAAACTGCTGGGAAATAAACTGCATGTTTATTTTAGATCTGTGTGGCAGCAGCAATATACAATAAATAAATCAATAAATCCGCTGCTCTGTTGTCTCCTCTGAGGCTGGGACTCTAAACAGTGTTCTGTGCTCATCTGTGCACCCAAAGACAGAACAGTTAGCGTGTTTTGCTCAAACTTTCACCATGGCATTAGAGCTGGTACACCGCTGTCGCTTGTGAAAACACAATAACGGCGCTGTGGGTGGAAACTTACAGATTAAGGTGCGGTAATATTATAATGAGATCCTTTTGCCACGTCACCAAGGGAGCGAAATCAGACGCGCTCATTTTCTCAGATGCTTGCAGAAAAAGGCTTCCCAAAACAAAGTTACTGGATTAATCTTGTTCATGTTTCCTTGGTTGGTAGATGCACCGGGGACATCATTATAGCACTTAAAACCTGGAAAAGTCAGATTGTCATGATATGTCACCTTTAATGTTAGTTCATGCTAACTCAGGTTCATTAAATAATATTAAAAGACTCAACTTTTGATTTCAATAAAATATTAATAAATGCTGAAATTAACATTAACTAAGATTAATATCTGCTTTATAAGTTTGTTTGTTTTTTCATTGAAGGTTTGTGATAACTGATGTAGTTAACTAAAGTTAACAAATGGAACTGTATTGTAAAGTGTTATCCCTTATTTTAATATTACAGTTTAATATATGCAGAAATTTGCAAGCCAAGATTTAAAATGCACTGTTGAATAATTCATGTTAACTATTGTGTAATGTTAATGTTGTAGTTTTTTAGCAACAGTTTGCTTCATACATTCAGTTCAACAGCATTAAGTTAAAGACGGTAAACTTGATCACTCAACTGCATTATAGACACTGAAGTGTTATTGCACGTCCAAGCAATAAATGCACGTCCTTGAATGAACGTCTTTTAACCGTTTAGGTAATGCCAATGGTGTGAGCCATTTCAGGTGCGACCAAAATTCTGATTTAAAATCAGTTAGAACTAAATGCATTTTCATAAGTACAAGTAAAGCTTATATCTGAACTCCCTACATCTAGTTTTGACGCCCATCTCGGGGCGGATCAAGCCTTCTTTAGTGAAATCCGCAAACGGCTCTCCACCCAAACACAACCACATACAGTATACATGCAATCTCCTCCCTTTAACTCTCTCTTTCGGAGCTGCGTTTGCTTGCGTTTTCCTTCGTTTTTGTGATGTGACCTTGCTCATGAGGGACTCTATCTGTGGGAGCATCTCTATTCACCTGGAGGTGAAATTGTCACATGTGTCAGCTTATTTACTGTAAACTCCAAAAGTAATAAAAACAAACCACACATAATATGTTTTATGAAACTCCAAAACAACATCACCGGCATCCATATTCAAAGATTATATTCTGACAGGGGAAACATGCCATTGGGTTTAACAGCAATAAATGCTCAGCGCATATATTTTTTTCTTATCTTCGTTTTGCTGTTTTCTTTTTGCATCCCTGTCCTTGGGTGGAAAGACAATTCCATTTGCTATGATGGTCCACTGAAATCTGAAAGTAAAGTTTGCAGCTCTAGTTTTTAAGCGAGCAAAGCTTTTTTTGCGTGAACACACATATGAAATTGATCCATTTGGAATCAGGTACTAATGCCATCTCAGCGCTCCGTGTTAATCCCCTGAAATACAGTGGATTTAAGTGTGGAAAGCTAATTTCCCTCGCCGTAATAGATGAAAGAATTTGAGCGGCACAGTGTCACAGGCTGCGTGATGGAGTGTTATCGTCCCAGCGTGACCAGATATAAATCAGCCCGTCTGACATCCAGGGTGCACGCCTTCAGCCAACAATGAGACAGCACAAATGTAGGGTGGGGATGCTTATCTGTAACTACTTTTCAGTAGTTTGAAATGCTTTTCTTATAGTCTTAAAAATCAATGCACTGAATCTCTCTCTTTCTATATATATATTGTAGCGAATCAGCTCATGGGGAAAAATGAATAATTAACCATAACTATGGGCTCGAGTCTCGGTAGCGGCAGGGATTGTAGGTGGGGGGGAGTGAATGTCCAGCACTCTTTTCCATATTCGATACCACGACTGACGTGAGACACCGGACCCCCATCTGCTCCCCAGATGCCACAGCAAACATGGCTGCCCACTGCTCTGGTTGTGTGTGTGCGTTCACTACTCACTGCTGTGTGTGTACACTTCGATGGGTGAAATGCAGTACACGAATTCTGAGTATGGGACACCATACTTGGCCACACGTCATGTCACTTTCTTTTCTTTCTTTGAATGTTTATTTGAATGTTATCATCTGTTCTCTTATTGACTGAGCAGTGTGTCATGAATTATTAATTATGATATGATTGCACGTTTGAGCGAATCATCACTTTCAATTACGGTGTCCCTATAAATACCTTCGGCCCTCGGCTGAGTAGACACACATATGGCTAAACTATGCAAACAGTTGGTTGGATAGGGAGAATGAAGGACAGAGAGCAAATCCACTCATTTTATTATCTCTCCTCACTGTCTGTTTGTTAGCACGGCAATTAGAACCTGAGGTAACAAGACTGAGAGCAAGTGTGATGGTGTGATTCTTTGAGGCGACACACTAATGGACGTCCCACTGGGTCAAAGTGGTTCGGTGCCGTGAGGAGAAGGTGCCTGAGTAATCAGCCCCGTCATGGCCTTGCCGAGAGCCTGGGGAGTGAATCAGCACAGCTGGGAAGCAGACATCAGTCTCAGCAGGCCTTCGGGACGGGCTACTCCTCCTCCTCCTCCAGGGAACCGTTCCCTCCTTTTTCAAAAGAGAGATTGAGAGAGAGGGAAGGGGTTTCAGCAAACACATAAATACTTCCTTAATTTGCTTGGTTAGTCCTTAATAATTTTTGTTTTGGAAGGAAGCCAAGTTCTTTCATTTGTTTTTTCTCAATGCTTAATTCCTCTTTGGTCTGTAAGAAAAGGAAGCACTTCCTGAAAGTAATGTAAAGGATGTGGTTTACGTACTAATATCTTCATAATTATGTTATTTTTGCACTAATACCAAACTTATTTCCCCCTCATCCCAGTAACAAAGGAAAATTACTCCCTTTAGGATTCCCGTTTGTTAAAAATAGCATCTTCAGCTGCTACAGATTCAGGTAGTTCACAATAATTTCTTATTATACTCCCCACAGTAAGTGGCCTGACAATTTGATGATGTAAAAAAAAAAAAAATCTCTCAAATTATAAATTACTCTTTTACCTTGAAACAAGTATCTGATTATGTAAGATCTGATGCTGTAAATTGGGGCCAAGGCACTGATAGAGGGTCCATGGAAAATTAAAGGGAAAGAAACAAAAATAATAATGTGATTATTACAAATTTCCATTTTTTTACATTTTCATATTATATATATATATATATATTGTAGCGAATTTAGCTCATGGGGAAATATGAATAATTAACCATAACTAATTATGATTAATTATTAATATTTTAATATTTCTTCTATTTCTTTTTTTAAGGAGTAAACCAGTTGTAAACATAGAAAAGACCTTAACATTAACACCGAATAGTATTGATTTCAAGGCTCAGGACTGCAAGAGATATTCATGGTGAGATAACAGCAAATTATATCTATCTATCTATCTATCTATCTATCAAAATTATTTTGTTTTTAATTTTTTTTCTTTTATTTTAATGCATTTTTAGTGATATTACAGCTCAGTCCTGCTTCACTTACACTGCCCAGACACCTACATACAATCACAAACTGAGTGAGTCCATTCCTTGTTCACCATACCACACTGATTGGTTGATTGACTGATTTATTGATTGATTGATTGATTGATTGATTGAATGATTTACTCATTGACTGACTGACTGACTGATTGATTGACTGATTGACTGATTGAATGATTGACTGACTGACTGACTGACTGATTGATTGATTGATTGATTGGACATACATTTGTATAATGACAAAGGTATGACATAGGTATTACAAGGAGAAGGTGACTTTTCAGGACATTACCCCATGTCCCCACTTTTCAAAATGCTTATAAATCACACAGAATGGAGTGTATTGAAAATCTGAAATAGCACAAAGTTTCCTGTGAGGGGTAGGTTTAGGGGTAGGGTTGGTGTAGGGCAACAGAATATACAGTCTGTACAGTATAAAAACCATTACGCCTATGGGATGTCCCCATTTTTCACAAAAACAAACCTGTGTGTGTGTGTGTGTGTGTGTGTGTGTGTGTGTGTGTGTGTGTGTGTGTGTGTGTGTGTGTGAATATACACAAGTGCACATGCCTGATGAGACGTCATCTATTTTATAATGTGTATGCTGCATCTCTGTTTGTTTGCTACCATGTAAACCTGTTAAATGCACTGTACTTCCACTAAAATCACATTATCCACAACTGAAGATTCACAAATAAAGCTCTGACTTTCTGCAAACACAGTCTATGTTTATGTCACAAAGCCAGTTTTAACCATTACATTTTGTTTGTGTCAATTGGGTTTAATTGTATCTTTTACAGTGTGTATTTGCTGGGATCAAAACTATCACATTTGCATGTCCAATTTGTTGTAAAACATTATATTTGCTGCAAAAAATTTGCTCAAATTAATCTTGATTACTGTTGTTAAATTAAGATTTTACAAGAGGTAATTTCATCAAATTTCCATTAAAACAAATGTCAATCTCCAATGTTTATATATATATATATATATATACACTGAACAAAATTATAAACGCAACACTTTTGTTTTTGCCGCCATTTTTCATGAGCTGAATACAAAGATCTAAGACTTTTTCTATGTACACAAAAGGCCTATTTCTCTCAAATATTGTTCACAAATCTGTCTAAATCTGTGTTAGTGAGCACTTCTCCTTTGCTGAGATAATCCATCCACCTCACAGGTGTGGCATATCAAGATGCTGATTAGACAGCATGATTATTGCACAGGTGTGCCTTAGGCTGGTGCTATATTATTAACAAATCTTGGATTCAGTCTTTTTATCAACTTGTTTTATTTCAAATAGCACATTTTCTATTTCTTTTTGGAACTTACTGATCAAAGGCTTCATTAATCTTAGAGTTTATGCACCTCAGTTTTGGAATTAACGCTGCCAAAATGATCCAAATAATGCTTCATTACACAAAAACTGAGGTGCATGAACTCAGTTCAGTGAGGTCTGCGACCAATCAGTTTGAAAAAGAAAAACGAAAAGTGCGGAAATTGAAAGAAAACAAGCTGAAAAAAAAGACTGAGAACACCAAATTAGGTAAAGGATTTCCAGCACAGCAGAGGGGTTATTAGCAATTGACATGGGCTTCTCAATTCTGAGCACACTTTTTCAAAACACAGTTTTCTTTGCCAGCATTCAACTTGACACAGTAGTTAACGTTACTACTAAAACCACCAAAACACATTGGCTTTATATTTAGCAGACTGTTATCAAAAGACACTTACAGTGAACTCGCTTGGAACTGAACCTGTGATGCTGTCAGCATCATGCTCTATGGAGCATCTGCTGATAGGCCGATTGATAGAACAACTAGATCGATGGATAAACTGATTGATAGAACGATAGTTGTTAGAACAATAGCTAGAATGATAGATAGAATGGCTGATAGAACAACTAACAGACTAATGGCTGTTAAAATGACAGATGATTTATTGAATGACTGATATAGACCGATTCGTAGAATGATAGATAGAACAACTGTTAGGCCAATAGATAGAAGGATCAATGGAATGACTAATAGACAGACGGACAGACTGATAGTTGACAGAAAGAAAAAAATATATAGAATGACTGACAGAACAACTGATAGAAAGATATATAAATCAACTAATTTACTGATGGGTAAAATGGTTGATAGAATGTTGAATAGAATTACAGATACTTTAGGCCAATTGATTAAATTATTGTTGTTAGAATGATTGATGGATTGACTGATAAACCAATTGATAGACTGATGGTTGATAAAACGACTGATAGACCAATCGATAGAACGATTGATAGAATGATTCATAGATTGATTCATAGAATGATTGATTGATAGACAGACAGATGCAAATGTTGAAGCTTGATGAATGAATTATTTTCCATTCTAGTTTCCATATCTCTCTCCCGAAGCCCATAGTATGATATTATATATTTCTGTCAAACACAGTTATTGTGCTGGGAGTCTTTGGTGTGGCCGAAATCCCAGCAAAGTCGGTAATAATCTGTCAGCTGAAGGAGATGCCCCCACAGACAAGGGCTCCTAATCCAGACAGATCAATAGCACACTCAGGCAGGGCTCCCTGCTCCCTCTGTGCCCACGTCTGTTCACTGTCAGCTGGGCTACACGGGTGCCGTCGCCCACAGGCTTAAATGCCTGGATGTCCCCAAGGGCATCAGGAGGTTAATCATTGTGATGAACAAGGCCCGCAGGGGTCAGCTTCTGACTTGGAGATGTAAAAGTGGCTGGAGAATGTGTAACGTCTGGGCTGAATGAGTGCGAAAGTCTAATACGCTTTCATGGATACAGACGAGCCAATTATCTGCCGGGGCCTTGATCGCACGGCTGCCTGTGCTGTTGGCCACAGCCTGTCAAAACACACGGAGCATGCTCTTCCTCTGCATGTAAGCATGTGTGCAAGTGTGAGAAAGGAAATATTATTTTCTTATGATTCTTACTGACAGTGAAACTAGAAGCAAAAGTTTTCACAGTTTCACATGAACACATTCACCAGGGGCTTTGTTTAAGGACAAATAAGAATAGTATCACAGTTTCATGTACTAGCTATTGGCATTTTTTTCTCGTATTTGGCACTTGGGCCATGAGTGGCATGAGATCATGCAATTGACGTGGGTCAAACTTCTCTGGTTGGAAAATACAGAAATCTGTATTACATTAAGTCTATGATATGATGTGATAATCTAGTAGTACAGTTTTGTTTAGCAATTTTGTGATCAAATGGAGCAGATGTGCCATGATCATTGAAAATGAAGGGGAACTTGTCCAATAGATTATTTTTAGACACTTAAGTGCATTTTAAACAACTTCCAGAAACAACTATCTTGTGTCTTTGAAAACAAAGCTTAAATCACACATTCTAAATGTGTTCCGTTGAGTCAAGTCACACCTTCTGCAGATCGTTTGCTGTAAAATGTAATTTCTCTCATTTACTTGCCATCATGCCACTCCAAATTCATGACTTTTTACAGTGGAACACACAATGAGTTATTCAAAATATCAAAGCTGCAGCTTTAAAACAGCTTCAGCAATGCATGCTAATCAATGGCTGTCAAGTTCTGCAAGTTTCCTTGGTTTATTAAAAAGGAAACTTTAAACTAGCATTTGAACCTAGGTCAACAAAAAGTGTGCTATTAGATTATCCCATCTTTAACGGCCCACCGAGGCATGGACTCTACAAGACCCTTGTCCTGTGGTATCTGGCACCAAGTCATGAGTAGCAGATTCTTCAAGTCCTGAAGGAAGCAAAGTGAAGCCACCGAGGATCAAACTTGTTGGTTCATCACATCCCACAGATGCACAACTGGATTGAGATCTGGGGAATCTGGAGGCCCGGGCAACACCTTGAACTCTTCATCATGTTCCTCAAACCATTCCTGAACAACGTGGGCCGTGTGGCAGGGTGCATTATTGTGTTGAAAGAGGTCACTTGCACCAGGGAACACTCATGAAGGGATGTACTCCATCTGCAACAATGTTTAGACAGGCAGCACATTCTAAATTTATGTCGGCATGAATGGCCGGACCCAGGGTTTCCCAGCAGAACATTCCTGGCTTGTCGTTGTCCCACAATGTATCCTGGTACCATCACTACTCCAGGTAAATGATGCACACATACACGGCCATCCATGTGATGTAAAAGAAAATGGGACTCATTGGATCAGGTGATCTTCTTCCAAGGTCCAGTTCTGACATTTGTGTGCTCATTGTAGGTGCTTGTGACAGTGGACAAGGTTCATCATAGGCACTTTGAGCTACACAGCCCCAAAAACAGCAGTGTGCGATGCACTGCGTTATGACACATCCCTCCAAAAAGCATCATTCATTTTGTGTGCATTGTGCCACAGTAAATCTTCTGTTGGCTTGGACC
Source organism: Sinocyclocheilus grahami (assembly GCF_001515645.1). Taxonomy (NCBI): domain Eukaryota; kingdom Metazoa; phylum Chordata; class Actinopteri; order Cypriniformes; family Cyprinidae; genus Sinocyclocheilus; species Sinocyclocheilus grahami. The sequence continues at coordinate 690,909 of NW_015505828.1, forward strand.
AGACGGATAGTCTTTGTTGCCTTTGCGCACTGATGAGGCTTGGGTGTCCAACACCCTGTCTCTGGTTTGTCCCTCCTCTGACAACTGTTGGTAAAATATCAGCACCGCTGACCAGGAATGACCCACAGGTCCGTTTGAGAGATATTCTGACTCATCCGTCGTTGCCCTAAAAATTTAGCCCTTGTCAAAGTTGCTTACGTTTTTATTTCTGCCCATTTCTCCCGCATTCATTACACTGACAACTGATAATCTGCCTACCATTGTACCCAGATCTTAATATGTGGCCATGTTAGGAGATTATCAGTGATATTCGCTTCTGTCACTGGTCATGTTTTGGCTCATCAGTGTATATAGAACTATTTTAGAAGGCATCAATTGTCTTTCCGAACAAACAAACAAAAATAAATGCGTGCAAGAATGACTAGTTGATAGAATGCATTCCTATGAATACTAATGAGATCATATTGGAGAGTCAGGTAAAGCCGATTTTCAAGGAAAGATAAAACAATGGCAGCTTCAGACATTCTCATCAGTGTGAGAGCAAACACATGGCCATATGCCTTAGAAGGCCAAGGTGAAGTGATCCGGAACAGCTTCCGAACACCAATGGGACCGACCTTGTCTGTGAGCACACATGTACGTGTGTGTGTGTTTTAATTATCAGAATGGCTGACAATTGTTCAAATGTCAAAAGGTGAAATCCTGCTTGAATGGATTCAGCATGGATTTCTCTCAAGCAAAGCAGTGCATTGTTTTACAAAATTCCCCCAAATGAGCTGCTTTGTTTTTACAATTTTGTGTTTGAATTCCAGGCGGTGGAGAGCTTACCGTATCATTGATGACATAGGGAACATGTGCCTTTGGGACCATTGAAAAGACTGCCTTCCTCAAGACTTTCAACAATCAGTTATTTTCTGCAAAACAAAACCTCAATGTTTACACAGATTCTGTCACATGTCAGGAGGTTCTCAACCCAACTCTTGGGTTAAAAATTGAATTGAACAATTTAACCCAACAGCTATTCCATATTTGACACAAAGTTGGGTTGAAACAACCCAGCATTTTTTAGAGTGAAATAATCTTTATTTTTAATAAAGTCAAAGACATTATACTGAAAACATAACACAAAGAAATAATAGATAAAACAATACATATCAGTGCTGAATGAAAAACAAGTTTATTTGGAATCGATACATCTCTTGCCTTGTCCTCTCGTTGTGTTTCCCCTGCTGGAAGTGCAGTTGTCAGTTAGATTAGCCCACGAGCGCCTTCTTCCTTGCCAGAAGAGATCATCTGTCTACCCTCCTCTTCCTCCCCCCATCTGTCCCTTCATCTGTTTTTACTCTCAACTTGCCTCCTTCACCAATCCCCTCTTTCATTTCAACAATAGACGCAGTCCACATCACCTCATCCCTCGCACCTCTCCTCCCTAACCTGGGCCCTGCTCTGTAATAATGTGAGTAGGAGGTTTGTGTTGAGTACTGTATTTACCGGCGACAGACTGCTATTGCTAGCCAGCTAGCGAGGTTGTGCGGGGCACTTCATCTGTTCTCTGTAATTAGCCGTGATGTACTGTATGTTGTGTTCTGTTTGGGGTCACAGCAAACCCTTAAAAATACAGCTAACTACAAAACTGAGCTAAAACGGCTGCTTTTTGTAACGTGAGTGTGGCGGAGAGGTTTTGTGATGTGAGGGAACTTTATTGTTCTGCGTTTATTGTAAGTGGATGTGATTTTGTCACATGGGGATTGGAGTTAGAGTCAATTCCTCTCATGGTTAATGGAGTTTTTGTGTCTATTTTTATCTGAAAAATCAAGCTTTGAGACAACAAACAAACCTCTCTGTTGCAACTGTGAATTAATGGATTTTGTGAAAGTAAAACTATGAAAATATACTATATATGTTACTTAAATTACTATATAAGGGTTATTTATCACATAGTAAAGTTGTTGTTTGTTTGTTAATTTATTTATTTATGAAAAGCATGCAAGTGCAATTCCTTTAAAAATGTAAAAAAAAAAATAATAATTATAATAAAAAGGTAACCACAACTTTATCTCACAATTCTGAGTGCATTTCCCATAATTGCAACTTTATATATTGCAATTGCAACTTTTATTTCTCACAAAATAACTTGCAATGATATTATTGGAGTAATATATGCTGCAGGTTTATAAATTCCTACATATAGACAGAGATATATTACATAAAGCTTTTTTTTCTTACTGCTAAACTAAAAAAGTTATCAGCAATTTTCTCTCACAATTGCAACTTGCAAAAATTCCCAATCTGACTACATCGCAGACTTGAGACTATATGCAACAATGTGAACATTTTTATTATTTTAAACATACTTTTTTTTTTACTTTTACTTTTTAAATTACTTTTTTAAAACGATCAATTGTATTATATATATATATAACACAATAACCTCTTTGAGGCAGAAACATAATTCAATAGAAAACTCACAAAATCTAAGCGGCAACATTCATAACATTATAACACAACACAACAAACAAAAAAATAAGGGTTTCATACTGCTTCTATTTTGTATATTTTGATTATACAATGTTTCATTACAAATTATGTTGTCAGCATAATTTGACTGAAAAGTCCAATTGAAAATTTAACATGGATTTCATAATATGTAAGTATGTGCTACACCCCCTCTCAACTGCAGCACTCAAGCTGACACACACATAGCCTAAGTGTACAGTACAGTCTTAAGACCATAACGTTCATCTCACACGGGCGGTTTTGCTGCACAGCATTCTGGAACATGTACAAATACATCTGAAAATATGTTGAGATGTGAATTTTTTATTTGTAGCTCTAGGCAAAAGGGTTTCATATGCAAGCATGTATGCTGATCATTTTTGAATAATCACTTCATTACAAGTCTATGCCTCCAAGGCCTACCACATTTCCTCCAAGTAAACACGTTTTCTTAGGGCACTATTTTTACATAAAATGAAATATGAAACTTCACCCTGCTTTGACAATAACAACGATGTCTGGCATGCAAAACCTATAAAATGCATACAGTATCTACAGGAAATAAGTCCAAAATTATATGTGGGAGAGAAAAAAATAAAAACAATATTTATAAATTAATAATATTGAAAGCATTAAACATCCCAAATAATGGATTCAATATTAATAGTACAATGATATATTAATGCTTCTCTCTTCTTGCAGCAATAATGGAACTGTTCTATAGAAAATGAGATTTACAGTGGCTGACCGTGCTTATCAACACATGGCATGAATAGTCCTGTAGGGTCGCATCTCTCCATGGGGAATATGAGTAGCTGTTCTTCTGTAACATGCATTATGTCTAATATAGCAGAATGTAAATACTGAATAATGCATTTTTCATTTTCTGCATGACGCTGATAGGCGATGTGGAAATTGCCTGTGTAAACCATCTTTACGTTCAACACTACATTCAGTCTGTGGAGTTCTAAACCCAGGCTGAGGTTTGACAGCACTGGGAGTACTAGAGATCTTAGACCTCAGAAAATACCTCACTGGTGACTATAGTGATGTGTTAATACAGTTGTATTTCCATTTGTGCTTGAATGAATGAAACTGTTAAATGATAAAAGTATTGAATAGTCATAAACAAACAAAAATAAATAATGATTACATAATCAAGAAAAGTGACGTCAAAGTTTTACTTGCAACTATTTATTTTATTATTCATTTATGTTTTTTTCTCTCTTTCAAATCAGACTCATTGGAAAAACAAGCCTGTGGCAACATTTCTGCAAAATTGTATGACATTGTATCTTGCATGTTTCCTGAAACTTTCAAAGTGAAAAAAGCACTAAAAGCATGTTCAGTTTTATCTGAAACAGATGAATGTGAATCTAGCAACATTTCATTACGTTGGTTGTTGTACGTAATGAGGCGGTTTGGAAATTAAATGTCCAGTGAGTGACACTAAAAGGTTTATCGTGTTTGAAAATAACTTAGCATCTACACTAAACCTAACCAATAGTGTTAACAAAAACAAGCGTGCCATAAAAATACATTTGGTGAAGCAACCGTGTCATTTTATCTTGCTTCTACAAGTCTTGTATCTCTTGTATCGTGACTCGTGTTTGACTTGCAGCAAGAGTAATGCTGTACCGTGTGTGCTACTGAACAAGTTTACTGATAGAAAATAAATAAATAAATAGCTTTATATAAAAATATTTTAAGTCAACATATAATCTATTACTTAAACTTTGAATGCTACAATGTAGCCATAACATTGTTTTCAGAAGCTACATCTGAAGCAGCATTTAGATATTTACACAGACCTTACAGAGTGTTCAATGGGGGCATGAATGCATTTACACTGCAGAACTGCATTAGTAATGATATGAGATTAATGGGTTTTATATTGAATACTGAAATATGAAATTATTAAAACAAAACAAAATGTCACTGTCTTAATGAGTCATTCAGTCATTTATTCAACCCATACATTCAAACCACTGATTCATTCAGAAACAAAGCAAGCGACTGTCTTTATCAATGAGTCACTGAATCACTAACTCACTCAATTTCTAAAAAAAAAAAAACATGGATTCATTCAGTAATGAAACAGCACTGTGTTGTTCGGAAAACCAAAGCAGGTGTTTGGAACTATTTTTTAGTTGGTTTAAAGGTAGGGTAAGCGATTTTCCAAAATCGTTTTAGAAAACTGATTCGGGCCGACTAGCAGAAAAAAACTTGTAGCCAATCAGCAGTAAGGGTGTAACATTGGTTTTGCTTTGTTTCACGGAACTAATCGTTGCCTGGGTTGCGTACGTATGTGTGGGGCGGAGCTATCAAAATAGGGGTGAGACCCTTCTGGGGTAGGGGTGTGTTTGTTTTGGTGATTTGAAATGTCAACATTGGCTACCAGAAATTGCTTACCCCACCTTTAATTGAACAAAAACAGTCACTCCTGACAAAATTGTGTCTAAAATGTAACTCAAAAGTAACAAAAGACATCACACTCAATTATGGATCATATCACATTTGCAATAGTGCAGATTTTCGGTGGAAAACAGAACTCTTGCTCATGTGATATTGCTAAGCTATGTCATATAAATATAAGACAAAAATTAATTCAGGTGCATCATATGTTGTATGTACTTGTACAGACGTACAGGTCTGGATGGGTGGGGTGCATTAAATGCATTCATTTAAAAAAAGTGTGAAGTGACATGTGGCCAAGTATAGTGACCCATACTCAGAATTAGTGCTCTGCATTTATCCCATCCGAAGTGCACACACACACAGCAGTGAACACACACACACACTGTGAACACACACCCGGAGCAGTGGGCAGCCAAATGCTGCGGAGCCCAGGGAGCAGTTGGGGGTTCGGTGCTTGCTCAAGGATACCTCAGTCATGGTATTGAAGGTGGAAGAGAGTCGCTGTACATTCACTCCCCCCACCTACAATCCCTGCCAGTACGAGACTCGAACCCGCAACCTTTTGGTTACGAGTCCGACTCTTTAACCATTGGGCCACGACTTCCCCCGTGTGCATTAGTGCCATTTATTCCATAATTAATTGCACCAAATTAACACGCTAAACCAACAGCCTAATACATATCTGATAGCTTGTTCTGATTGGGACCAATCATATTGGAGAGAATCAGTGAGAGAGAGGGAGAGAGAAGAGGCTTTTGGCATGGGATGAACTGACAGGTTATTACGAGATTTTTGGAGGATTAGTCCATAAAAAAAACCTCAGTCCTGCGGCAAGGCTGGCCAAAACCACACAAATAAAATAAAATAATCTCTGTATAATGGATTAGAGAAGTACCCCTCACCCCAAACACACACGTTCACAATAAACAGCCCTCCCAAAAAAAAAAAAAAAACCTCTGTCCTGATTTCGGTTGTTGTTTCCCTTTTTTCTGTCAGGGAGAACATTCTGCCTGAGGACACAGCAATTGGAATGAGCTTAAACTCCCACAATATCGAGATGAAAAACAGACTGTAAAACGTTTAAAATGCTTAAAGCTGCCGTTTAAAGTCATGCCGTCCCTCCCGGTTCAACAGATGAACATCTGACTCATTTGTGTAGATACATTAGCAGGTGGAAACATCAGAGAGTGAGGCACAGAAGATCTTCATCTCTCTTTCTTTAATATATTTAATTATATTTTATCATTATTTGATTGTATTATCTTTGCCATCGCTGAAAGAAAGCATTAAAGTAATTATGGCTGCATTAATTACATTATAGCCGCATTGCTTAATTACATATTACTTCAGATGTAGGCTTGCAATTTCTTGTTTTGTGGAACTAATTAAATCAAGCCTGAGCTTACAATGAAAAAGCTGACAAATAGAGAGGCTAGCGAATGAGCGAAACTGAACAGACATACTAGTGTAACTGCTGGGATTACTTTAAATATAATAGACTTAAAATAAATGATCTCAGACTTATATAATGCAATTACATGATGACATTCTAGCTTCAGAAAGGTTTGAATGTGAGATATCAAATATTTTACCCCAAAAGTGCTCAGAGAAACAAGAGCATAAAATGTTAATCACGAGAGGTTGCTTGACATCTTTGATTAAAGCCTTCTGAAGTTAGCTGTTCATTTGCATTGGAGCTGGACCAAAACTATGCTGCGCACAGAGAGCCAAGGTCATGGGTTTGACTTCCTTAGAACACACATACCGATGAAATGCACACCTCAAATGCATTCGGTTTGGATGGAAGTGTTTGCCAAATGCATACAACGTAAATAAGCATTTTGTTGAGAGTACACATATTAATCTGCCTGTTGGCAATGAAGGGATTCAAAGATTTAGTTAAGCAAACTAGTCCTTGAATTTAGTTTGCACATTGAAACACTGAGGCCTGTTGCACTCTACAGACATAAGCAGTGTGTAAATGACACTGCAGAGGAACGTCAACAGCAGGATCACATTGTGCTTTCACACTGACAGCATTTCTGCCCCATAACAGAACAGCAGCTGCTGAGACCTATTACAAATGCATGATCTTCTTAAAATATAATTTACTGACATTCAGTAATGTTCAAATTATTTTTTTGTTTTTGAAAGAAGTATTGTTTACTCACCAAGGCTGCATTTATTTGATTATATATATAGTCTAAATAAATACAATATATTTCAATATTTCATATTGTACTATATTTCAAAAAGTAACTACCACAAATATTTATGTGATTATTATATATACTGTATATATATATATATATATATATATATATATATATATATATATATATATCAAGACACATTTTCAGAGCACTGGTTATTGTTGCTCGTTATACTGTGACAACCTGCTCTACACTCCAGCATCAAAACTGTCTGTTTCCTCAAGGTTTAAGTGTTGCCTTCATCCAATAGATGCTTCAAGATCTCGACAGGTTTTCAGTGGGATTTATGTCAAGGCTCTTTGACAGGCAATTCCAAGCCATCCAGGATGTTGTTCAATCATTCTGTGTGCTCTTCGGCATTTATGGGATTACTGTTCTGTAAGAAGATGTTTCAGATGGAGGACAATGAGCAACATTTTTGCTTTTTAAAACTTTGATGGTTTGCAGATTCATGTTGCCCTAGACACATTTAAGCCCCGTAATACTAACTGTCTCAGCGTCCCACGACTGCTCTCATATTTAACTGTGAATAAAGTGGGCTTTACCGTTAACTCCCCATTTAAGCTTTATATAAATACGAACAGTTAGACACAAGAAATCCTGCTAGAATTTGGCTAAAACTTATGCATATAATAAAGATAATGGCTGTCTGTGAGAGTGTGGTGATCTGTATACAGCACTAAATCTTTAGTTTTCAGATCGTTCAGAGGCTTGCTGATGGATACGGCCCACAAAAATGCCATGGATTTTCCAAAATCTCATAAGGAAACCTAAGAAACGGGATAGGCCAGAAGGTTTGCACAGTTTGCAGCTCCTTTACCTGCAAATTGTGGTTAGTTTAACAGATGGTCCTTTCCTTTAAAATTGGGTGGTTTTATTTGCAAAATAAGGTGCAAATCAAATATTGATGGACAAATGGCTCTACAAGATCTAATTCAACCAGTAGTAATATATATAGTAGTGATATATATATATATATACTGTATATATATATATATATATATATA
>NW_015505828.1:699054-722190 GCF_001515645.1 Sinocyclocheilus grahami
CAGAGCAACATGACCAGAATATGCAATTCAAATATGCAATAATTTTATTTCTAAGTGTGATTTCTGTAAAGTTGTACTTCAGCACAACCAAAATACAACATTATGAAATGTCAAAACATTTTGTTGTTGCTGGGCAGGTTGTTTATGTCCTATGATATTTACCATCCAAAATCTGTACTTGACTTCCCACTGCAAACGGGCAAAGCTAAATGCCATCTTGATTAAGTGGTTAAAGGGAAACAAAAAAGTATACATAATATGAAATGTAAAATAAAGTCATGGACATGAATAAATATTTACCCTGTTGAATCATTAAAACATTCTCAAACATTAAAAATGGGAGCTCTGAAAACACAAAATCAATATTATAAGTCTATAATAATATGCAGTGTGGCTATATTGAACATATTTAGCAAGTTTTGCAATCCATAAAGTCTCTACAGTAAAAGCAATAGCAGAAGTGTCAGAAAACAAACGCAACACATTACAAGTCTGCTACTTTTCAGGCTGTCACGGGCATTACAAGCTTTTAAGCATAACTGATGAATTATTCCCATGATTCTATTTTAATGAAAAGGCTTTTTGTAACATGCTGTCTCAATCTCAGATTATCTCCTCTCAATATAACCCACAGCAGAGTCAGTGAACGGCTCATTACTCCGTGCTTATCTGAAGAGATTCTCCTCTCAAACAGACTCCTTTTCTCTTCAAATTGACTGACGTGAGGACATATTAATATGAGAAACTTTCTGTTTGTTGTCATGGATGACAGGGGTTCATTCCTGTCATCATCCTTCATCAAACTTCCCAACTTCTGTGAAAAAGTGGGAATATCGGCATGAGCCAGAAGGGAGATGGACAGCCATCATCAGTCAGTATAATCTGTTATGGAGAGAACATACTTGCCCAAATGCATATCATAGCTCCATTTGCATATTTTGGTCTTTGATTTTCAGATACGGATATCGCCGGGTTAATTAAATGTGAATGCTGAAGCTATCAAACGATTTTCTCTGCCAGAACCGCTGTGAACTTACTAACAGTCTCGCATGTTTTGCAACATCTAAAGTTTCTTGCTCTCTTCCCACCCAAAAATGGTTGCTGTTATTAACAGATTGTTTTATTAGTCAGTGTTATGACAAACAGCTCATGCACATAGCAATCACAATTGACGTAAATCAGCCGCATTCAAAGCATTGATGAGTCAGTGTGTCTTTGTTTTCCTTGCTTTTATTAATGGAAGTTTATTTTCTTCACATCCTTATTGTCTTGTATAGATTATGAGCTGGTGTTGCGACATTGTTGCTATTTTTATTTGTTTGTTGTGTGGACACTTCAAGCCGACACATCAGAGGGATAGAAAAGGCTAACACTGCTTTCATAACCAAACTGAATCAAGAAATCCACAGAAAAAGGTAAAATGCAGCCATTCTTGATCAGATCAAAGAGCTCAGTTCATAAATGTATTTATTTTGTATAAAATGTATCAAAGAGCTTGTTTACACCTCGGTATTAACACCTGTCTGGGGTGAACAATCAGCACTATGAAGCTCAAAATACAGGTGTGAACGAGGTGCAAATCATTTTGCGACCAAATCTATACATTCTGAGGTAGAATGTGACCCATATCATATTTGTGTCCTAAAGCGTCCCGGATAAGAGTGATACTCACCTGTCAATCAACTACTGCAATAGCACAAGGGGTTTTAAACCATTCCCATGATATATGCCACAGCGTGTGTGATAATATATCAGTCTAAATATATAAATATAGAAAACAATATGTGCACATGCATTCACAGAGCAAGTTCGCTCACACACATCCAAAGTGAAGTTCAGGTAATACTACTCTACTAAATTAACAATGAGCGTTGTGTTTAAGCAGCCTGACCACATCATTATATGAAAGTAACGTTTACATGTAAATTTCTGTATGTTTGGATATACAGTGGCTATAGAAAATAATCACCCCCCTTTTAAAATGATCACACTTTATCGCTTTGCAGCTTGAAAGGAAGATGGACACAAAGTTTTTTTTATCCGTCTGTATTTAAAAAAAAATAAAAAATCACTGAGTTGGAAAAAGCATCACCCCCTCCTAAAAATGATTTGTAAACTCAATCAGGTGTAGCTGATCACCTTCTCAATGGCAAACAAAGCCATTTGACTTTCTCCTGTGATCAGCTGGGGTCATTTTGATCAGCTCAGCATGAAAGGAGCTTTCCTGGAGCATTTCAGCACTTGGTAGTGCAACTGAAGCAAACAATCAACTATGAGTGAGAAGACACTGTCTGAAGATCTCCGGGAGAACATTGTGGACAGGCTCAAGTCAGGAGATGGATACAAGAAAAAAAAAATCAAAGGCTTTATCAATGCCTAGAAGCACAGTGAAGTCTGTTATTAAGAAGTGGAAAGTATTTGGTAAAACACAGACCCTCCCTGAATCAGGACATCGCTCCAAACTGGATAAAAGAGCTGGAGGAAACTGGTCAGAGAGGCGACCAAGAGGCCGACAGCAACTCTGAAGCAGGAATTTATGACAAAGAGTGGTCATTGTGTGCATGTGACAACAATATCACAAATCATCCACAAATGTGTCTTGTATGGGAGGATTGAGAGAAAAAAGCCACTCCTCAAGAAAGGCCACATGCAGTCAGACTGAGCTTTGCCAAAACACACCTTGAAGATTCTGAGGCAGAAGAGACTAAAATTGAATTATTTGGCCTCAACACCAAACACAATAACAGCAGTCCTCCAGTAAAGCATGGTGGCGCTGAAATCCTGTTACGGGGTCTTTCTCTGCAGCAGGGACTGTAGCACTTCTCAGGATAGAAGGAAAAATGGATGGGGCAAAATACCATCAAATTCTTCAGGAAAATCTGCTGACCTCTGCCAGAAAGTTGTCAACATGACATTGACCCAAAGCACACAGCAAAACTGACACACAGTGGTTGAAGGTATGTGAATTCAGGTCTTTCGGGACACTTTTTTTTTACCATCAAGCCATATATTAATAATTAGGTAATGTTTAGTAAGTTCATTAGTAAACTTTAACAAGAACATTATCTCATATTTCTAGCTATGTCAATATATATTACCTGATTATCTGTTAAGCATTATATAAGGTTTGTTATTGATTTATAAATGGAAGTCATTATAATGTGTTACCAATGTTTTTTTGTTTTTTTTAAAGGCTTAATTTTTTCAACTTTTTTTCCCCTGTAGTGAGACAGCAATGCCTCATATTCCCTGACCGGTCTGACAAGGTTCGTCTTGAGCAAAGGGGCATGTGTCAGTCAACAATAGGCCTTGCAATTGGGCGAATGTTGTAACACTGTGTCTTTCAGCAAGGTTGCGTGTACATCGGCCTCTTACTCATGTGAAGTTAGGATCAAACACACAACAAGCTGACTAGCAGTCACACATCGTGCATGCCTCCCCAAGTGACTCATTACTCAATCCACTGATGCATCGCCATCTGTTGAATATTTAGGCACCATAAAGAACCGACATGGGTACAGCTCATCAGTGTCAATTGAAGGTAGCAGGAGACTCCAATGATGGGTCTGGACTCTGTTTAGGAGACTGAAGCCCTGCTCAAAAACACTGCTTAATGTCCACTGAGACTTTGGTTTGTTTGCGAGACGGTATAATGATTTCAAATCTACCAGGGTTGAGGAGGTGAGACATAACAAGCGGCCAGTTGTACAAGCTATATTGTGTGGAATTCAGTTTTGTTCTCTAATTGTTAAAGAATTAGCTTAATAGCTGCTTTCCATTGTTTGGAGAGAGAGAGAGAGTCATAAATTATAGTTACTTTTGGTTAATTAAAGCCAAAGTAAAGTCCCTGTGAGTCTCAGCATCTTTAATCCAGTCATGGATCCTTGCTGGTTTTTTCTAAGCACAAATGTGAAGGTGGTGCGCAGTGCAGGGGATCAAGGCTGGTAATCAGAAGGTTTGATGGTTCAAGCTTCCTTTGAAACTGGAGTTTCCCAAACTAAAGCTACTTACAAGACAAAGTAGTTAAACACACACTTTTAAAACGCAGTTAGCTGCTCTACAAGCTACTAATAAAATGTAATTAACTGCTTCTATTCCATTTAATGGGACAATAAGTTTAAATATACAACTGATCAGCAGATGTTTTTGCCCCAATTAAAGCAGTATTCACACAGTATCTGGTGCAGTACAAACTCAATTAGGGTGACAAACATGAACAGATAAACATATGTTAGGTCTAAATATAACACAAAGGCTGATTCATCTTGAAACATCTTGAAAACACATTCACTTGGACTTCTGCATGAGGACAGAAATGGATATTTTTATTATTTATGTATTTATTGTTATTAATTTTACATTCAAACAATCCATTGCAACCTACCAGGCCTCTTTTACAAACCTCAGCCAATATTAAAATATGTAATTATGTTGACTCACATTAAAAATGCATTACTAACATAGGCTACAGTTGGATAAAGCAGCAGATATTTTAAACAGGTAAAATTTTAAATAGCCTCCCCACTGAGACAGAAACAAAAAACTGCACACACATTCCGTGATCTACAAAATCCCTGGATACTGAGATATGAATGAAAAAGATTGAGAGCATGTTCTCATGAGCTATACATAGTATATAGAGAAGACATGCACTACTACTGCAGCTTAGTAGAGTAATATATGAATATGTTATTCAGAAAGCACATTTGAAAAAGAAAATATATGTATAGGAACATATGTTAACACAGAGAACATGATTCACTTCTGTAATTAAACTGACAACCCTAAAGTGCATCATGTTGGATTAAAGCATCTGCTAAACATTTCTTATTTCATACTATTCTCCCTTTTTGAAGACAAATGCATGGTAACACTTTATTTTAGGGACCAATTCTCACTATTAACTAGTTGCTTATTAGCATGCATATTACTAGCATACTTGTGTTTATTAGTACCTATAAAGCACATATTAATGGCTTATTCTGCAACACCATATTTTAGATACCTAAACTTAACAAATATTAATAAGCAACAGATTAGGAGTTTATTGAGACAAAAGTGGTAGTTAATTGTTAGTTTATAGAGATAACTGGAACTGAAATACAGACCAAATATGGATTACAAATGAGTTCAGATCACTCTAACTTTCCAGCAAAATATGATATTTTAGAGAAATACTTTTTCTCTCTGTGGGCATTCCTCTGGGACTCAGGCCTTCAAATCTCTCCTGACTGACAGAGTCATCAAGTGCACAGAGCAAATGGCAGTGCAACATTATTGAAGAGCTCGAACCTGCTGTCATTTTCCTGACAGAACCTAAAAATAGCATCAGGACCAGCATCTAACTTTTGATTCCCGGCGTGGTGGACATGGAGCCGAGGAGCGGGTGACATTTGCGAGCAATTTCCTTTTCCTGCTAAAGTTCAAGTACCTACATCAAAATTTTTCAGAAAGCTAATAGCATTTGAAACTATCCAGAGAGTGTTAATATCCACGGTGATCTGATGGTGGAATAGCGACCTCCCAGAGTAGTGGTACGTGGAAATGCACGTCTGCATGACCAGCATATGAAAGTTTTAATGAAATGCTACCACACTGCCCTCACATACTCTGCTAAAAATATGAAGAGTATAATGAGGGTCGAAGGATCATTAAAGGTTGACAGAAGTGCAAAAGGAGGAAACATTGTCCTAAACAAGAGTCAAATAACAGCAGTAAGACAGCATTATTTAAAATTCACACACACACACACACACACACACACACACACATCCCATAAAATATTACTACTACTACTAAACATGGTAGTAGTAGTATCTACTGTTAACATATGCCTTGCAGAATCGACAAAATGAAAATTAAAGAGACATTATGCCTTATGTATCATATAGCCCATCTAACCATATGTTGTTTTATTAATATCCTTGTCTATTGATTTTTTTATTTATTATCTTATGCATTTCTCTTTTGTTTTTATTTTTCCATTTGTTCTCCCCAATGCTGAAACACTGGCTCATCTCCAGTCATTTGTCCACCTAACCCAAGGAAAACGGCTTGTGGTTTCTGAGTAATTGCCGAGAATGTAGTCTACTGTGCTCTAGTGGCAATTACTCCACCTCACCACTGTGTCCTAATGCTACTGGCTGGGATCAGTGCAGCCAGTCTGCTGATTTGCTAAGGAAGGTTTGGTGATTGTCCTGCTGAGCAAAATCCCAGTAGGGAAGAGATTGATCACTCAAGAAGACCAAAACAGTTCATCACAAAACCCACAAGAGGTTGGCGAGATGTGAATTTTCATCCAGCAGAAAAAACAGCAAAATCAGGGAGAGGGGGGAACAATCATGGGCTGTCAGAAAGCGACAGCCTTTGTTGTGTCACATGGAATGATAGTTTTTGGTCAGCCCCAAGCTGATTAACTATAAAACTTCAGCAACAACGTATTGTTTAAAAAGCTCAATGCAGCTATTCAAATACAGTTTACAACACTAAAACCATGAACATCTCAGATGAAACTCACCATGCACCGGATGCATACAACTTCTGTCTCATAGAATTAGTGTTATACTGAGCAGTTTGATTTGTTTTTGTCATAAAATATGCTTAAAATTTAGTTGTTCATTGTCTGTATTCGCAATGTGACTTACACATTCGGACTAGTTACTGTTGACGAAATCCTTAGTTAATGACCATTTTCATCATTCATTTCACTGATGAGATGAAGTGCACGATGGATACATGTCCACACGTTCCAGTGATATCAGCTCCATGTAGGGGTCGGCTCTCTTCCCAACAGGAAACATTTTCTTTGGGCTTGTCAAGCCGGAGTGGACCCTTTGGGGCTCTGATCACCTGTAAGGACTTCCTGACTTTATCTCCATGAGAGTGAGATGTGGATGGAGAAAAGTGTCCAACACAGGTGTCGACCATTCCATTTTCTGATAAAGCCCATGCTGTTGACCCCTCTTCCACCCTATAAATGGATAGCTCTCAGGCTTATCGGAGCCTAGCAGCCTCAGTAATTCCTCCCTAGTTAGAGCTTTCAGAAGACAACATTAAGGTGATACGGCAGAGCTGAGCAGGTTACATCCATACTAAGTGATTGTCGCCTTGGTGCCGCAGAATCTCATCACGTTTGATGCAGAATGTTTCGTATCATTGGACTGGTCTCCCCTAAGAGATTACTGTTTTTATCTCCGTTCGGTTGGATGAAGTGGGAATCAGGCACTGAGTGAACAAATGTCTAATAACTTTTCCTCGATCGTCACGACTGGCAGAGAGGGAAATTAAAAGGCGTTGTTAAATCAATGAAGCCGTCTGGGCGAACCACGCAAGAGACTTCCATCACCGATCGAACGACAGACCATGGAAGGCCCCACCGGGAAGATCCTGTCTCGAAGCCTTCATTGTTCTACACTCTCTAATGTGGCTAAGTGGTTTTTGGCATTTGTGATTATGAACACCGCAGTGCACTTTGTGCCTAATATGACAACTGGCAGTTCATAGGGGGTCTGACTTACGTCACAGTACTTTGGGATTTAAGCGATTTTGAAAAGCTTTTGGTGCAGGGAGGTGGCAGCAATCACCTCAGTGACTCCCCCCTCGGGAGGCTTCTGCCAAGCCTCCGCCAAGCCCCTTAATCTGATTTAGGCTCTGATTTTGAGAAAAGGGCTTAGAGCTTGGCTTCAAAATGGCTTTAGAGCTTGATGGAGGGGCGAAAGGAAACCTTTCAGATGAGAGTGATGTAACGGAAAGTGTAGGTATCACCGGTTCTATGTGAAGATTAAGTCCCTTTATAACGAGTCGAGCCTATTTATCAAAAGCACTCGCAGCCAATTATGAGTGTAATTATGTAATTTTATGATTGAGAGGTTCTAAATGCTCAAGAGTAAGATGTTGTTCCTGTTGGGGCGAGGAAGAAAAATATGGAGTTAAAATGATTGTGAACATAATCCAATAAGGAAGTGTCGAGGTGTCTGCAGTGGCGTAATGCGACTGAAGGAAAGAAATAAACAGCACCAACAAGGAGACCTTCAATTGTTCAGCCTTATTTCAGAGACGACATTGAAAGCATTTTTATCCTGTTCTCTTTTTCACACCCACACTAAGAAACTCTCACATTTAGATTTAATGATTTCTGACACTGAAAAGGAGTTGTCACTAATTTTAATCACCAGTCAGCATTTTGAATGACCTTGAAATGCTCAACCCGCAAGAACTGCCCTTTCACAGCCAGACCAAAACAGCTTTTCCCAGCATCTCACGGAATACTGACTAATCACAATATGCATTCACTCTCTACTGTACCTGATTTCATTAAAATAAGAATACTGAAGGAGACTGGCAAGGTTGCTCAGAAGTAACAATGCATAATTCATCTTGGTTTTGAATGTTTGGAAATCAAGATTTACGCTTGATAGCCAGCCGTTAGGATCTTACTGCCAGAGGAGGGAAAATAAATAAATAAACCACATGGTTTAATTAAAAAGGCAATTTAGTATTATGTTCCGATTTGTTGGATGAGGATTAGATACGAGCTCAAGGTCAGTCGGGTAAAGAAATAAATACACAAAGAAGGAAATAAGTGGTCTAATAATATCAAGATCGGACAGGTGCTGTGATTAATTTGGTGGAAATTGTAGGATTGAGTCATAAGCTTTGCTTGTGCACTCCGAAATGCTCTTTTAATCTGAACACCATGTTTTAAACAGCTGTAATGCTTCCCCGGCCAAGTTTCTTACACCCACTGCTCCGCTCCTTATCTAGTCTTTACTTCGTTCAAATCACTCCTTTTTTCTCGCTCCCAGTTCTGTCTTTGCCGCTGCTTGCTCCTTTCTGCTTCCATGCCCTCTCTTTAAGGTGTGATCTATATTCAATGACAGATTAATGAGCGTTTTCCTATTTCAGGGAGCCTCTACGCATCATTAGAGAAAAAAAAGTCTGATGAATAATACATCAGAGAAGCAGGCATATACAGGAACTTTGTACAAGGTCTGCGCTGGTGAAGCCGGCGAGGAGCTGAGGTGCTTTTGTTGTACATGACCGGCTCTTCGCGCTAATTGTCAGAGCTCTGCGAGCTATGAAACCGAGCAGTCCGCAGCCCACGAGTAAGCAGGAAAGTTAAAAAGTAGAAAGAATGAAACCACAAAAACCTCTTAAACAATGGACAGTCCACTTGGCTATTGTTTCCAAGAGGCCTCTTCGGAACAGCGCGTGTCATTTTATACCCATAGGGTCCACTGAGTTTTATACCCATAGGGTCTAAAGCAAGCCCTCTCTACACAAAGCCCCCGAACTTGCTTTTCATACACTTGAGGAGTTTAGAGGATTTTTGGCTCCGTCAGCTTAATTGGACCACTTCCCAATGGCAAGATGCTGCAGCCCATCTTAATTGGCTTCTTTTTAGGCATGCCAGCAATCCCATTGGACGGTTACGTGGAGGGTCTCCGTGGATACAGCAAGCGTTCTGTTGCGAATTCTGCAACAAAAGGCTAGTGGGCCTCTCTCACCCACTCTCCATGTTATGGGCTGTGCTCAAATCAAACAAAACCTGACCACAACTTCACAGTCCTGACTGGTGGCAACTGTCGAGGGAAATGGAGGATTTCCCTCCATCAGCTTGGTCCTTTAAGGGCATTTCCAGTGGCATAATGTTGTCACGTTGGCGTTGTAGGGGGAGCCAGCCACATACATTTCAAATAAAGGCAGGTAACTGAGCCCAGACATGTTATATGTTTGGATTACCTTTCACTGACAGTTGTGTCACCCTGACATTTGCCTTTACCTGTCCCTGACACCCCATAATGAGCACATGATAATGTGTTTCCCCCTGAACCCGGAGACTTCCTGTCGGTGCTAATGAGCTTCTACGGACCACAAGCTCAGTCGCACACACATGATCCAACCCTGTCACCTAGCAGCATAATGAGTCGTCAAAAACACCTTCACTTCCTTCCCAGAGATCTTCACTTCTCTGTTGCCGTGTCTGCTGTCGGTCTCCTAATTGTGTGTATTTGTTTGCCCAAAAGTGTCCTTGTCTCCAAGGAGACAGTATACAAATTTCTGGCTGTGAGCTGGATACCTGGAGTTGCTTTGGAGTGTCCATGGTGACACGGTTTTGAGTGAGAATCTGTTCTATGCCTAATTCTGTGACCCAAGGATCCAATATTCTGTAGTTAAGACTTGGACAAGAAGAGAATTTGTAGCACATCACCAAGAAATTTCAACTTTTTTGAGCACATCATTTACTTTTGGGTCTTACTTAGAGTATATTTCATAAAAATACACCTCATGCTTTCCTGACTTCATTCCGTTGCATTTCCAGTGGGATGCTACAGCCTCTTGGATTGTATTTCCCCATCACCCCTAAAAAATGCTGTTATTTTTTCATCCCAAAGAATGCCGACCACAGCAAACTTATCAGTCCAGCTAGAGGAATCAATCACGGCCGGTGGCATTTTGAGCTGTGGGCTTATTTGTGAATCTGTGGTCTGTGGCACCTTGACAATCCCTGTGTATGATTGCTAGGACCCTTGAGGTGTTAGCTTTTGGAGAGGTTTTTTTGTCTGCATTTTAAAGTATTCTATCAGTACTGCTCCTTTCTGCTACTCTATTTATTTAGTAATGCTGTGGAAGCTTTCTAATTTTAATAACATTAATTAAACTTTTCCCTCTTTGTCTCACCATCTATCTGCTTATCTATTCATCTATTTACTTGCTTAAAAGTGCATAGAAACAGATATACCACTCTACAAGATTACTAAGAGTGAGACAAAATGGAAGACAGTAAACAAAATATCTGAACTTACACTTTCTATTCTCACACCATTAACATATGTGTTTTATCAATTATTCTTGCTTAAGAGTATACATTCCCATGCTAGTCTGAACCAGCAAAGTCAAGGTGTTCACCAGCAGTACCTAGATTAGGTGTCCAATGAGGTCTATAATATCTGGAGAGAGTTATTGATTAGCATTCTCATCCATCTCAGTAGCAGTTGCTTGAGTGGCCCAGGCCAAATATGCATTTTGAAATCTACCATCTATGCACATGAAAAATCACAGAAATTTGAGCCAAATCACCCAAACCTTAAATGCCATATAACTGACTAATGGCATTAAGGATATGTGCACAGTCCCAAACCCTTCACTTGTGACTACCCTGACGTAAGTATATATATATATATATATATATATATATATATATATATATATATATATTCATCAAATTCAAGTGAAGTTAAGAGATCTAGAAAAAAAATACATTGAAAATGAAATATATCGCCATTATATAATTGTTTTATTATTAATCTTTTTTTTTTTTCACAGTAACACAGAGACATATATACACATACTTGATGTAGCCCAAACAGTATAGCACTTGTACTAGGAATGCAATGACATGGGTTTTAATCCCAGAGGAAGCAATAACTGATAAAATGTGTGCCTTCAATTCCATTTAAGTCAATTTGTATAAAAGCATCTGCCAAATGCATAAATGGACATTTAAATGTAAAAAATGTGTACCTATACATTACATGTGCTATGAACAATGCTTTGTTGGAGTGAATCAAATCTTCACATTGAGAGTGTTGGACATCAGACTCCTGTCACGAATCCGGTCCATGAACTTCTAATTTCATTGACTCTCGCACTACACACTGTTGCACATCACCCCGGACTACATTTCCCATCATGCATTTCACTGATTGCACTCAGCACGAATTGCACAC
Source organism: Sinocyclocheilus grahami (assembly GCF_001515645.1). Lineage (NCBI taxonomy): Eukaryota > Metazoa > Chordata > Actinopteri > Cypriniformes > Cyprinidae > Sinocyclocheilus > Sinocyclocheilus grahami. Next base: position 710,784 of record NW_015505828.1, read on the forward strand.
ACCTGATTGCTCTGATTGCACACAGGTGTTTCTAATCACATCACTCACTATATAACATCCACTCTAACCACATTTCTCTGCTGAGTATTGTTTAGCCTGTACCCCTTTCCGAGTCGCCGTGCTGTCCTAGTTTTTGCCTTGCCCTGTCTGTTTTCTCCGGTTTTGATCTTCGCCTGTTTTCCTGGATTCCTCCCTTTAGCCTTGCCCCTGTGACTCTGTCTGCTGTTCGGTGACCTACGCTAGCCCGGTGACTATTCTTGTGTTTTGCCCGCCATATACCTGTTTGCCAGTGTTTTGACCCTGCCTGTTTACCACGTCTCTGAAATAAAGCTTTGCATTTGGATCCGAACGTCTCACGCCTCGTTACAACTCCATTATGATCTAACTAGTTTGCAGAACATTAAATGTATTCCAATTCAGCAAGATTGGGTTACTTAATTTAATTATTTTCAGTCGATTCCTTAAAATACTCCATACAGCCCCGATCCTTCTCTTTCACCATAACATAAAAAAATTTATAAATACAAATATAGCCTATTGCTGTTCAGAGGCACTAATCTCTTTCTTTATATCCAAAACACTATAAGAGCTATATTGGAAACATTTGAGGCCACTATTTATTTCAGCTCTCCATTTCATTGTTGAATAACATGCTGTCAAATAATTTAATCACAGCCGTATGAACTTCCCCCTTTTGTCCTGGAAATAATAATCCCTTCATCCTGCAGCAGACTCCTGCTATATTTGACACCGAATTGATAATGTCACTTCAGTGTCATATCAGTGCAACCACAGGCTTTTAAATAGCTTGGCTTCACAGCCACTAAGATTGTGGCAGGTCTTTGAGAATCACAGTCACAACATAATATTTCAGAGTAGTTCAGTATATTCCACTGCGCCTCAGCAAAGAGACTTCAAAAGAGGTACCCATCTTATAAATAATAGACATTTAGATGATAGGTGTCAGTGGGGAGGGGAATTGAGCCAAGAGAATTGAAAGACCTGACGATAGATTAGCCTCAGTAATCTGCATAATGTGAGAGGCTGCTGGATCATATTAGCATGTAAGAAATGATGCACGTAGCTTTGTAGGACAGCTTCCTTTATCCCTGATGTGCAATTGACTGAACAATAACCACTGTAGGTAAATGAATTACCCCAACTGCTGAGCTTTCAGAACGCACTAATATGCAAACAACCGTAATTACATTAATTTCTCCTGCTTAACACCTTGCTATTAGTTGATTGTATTATTGATAACTTGCTTGGGCCTGTTTTAATCTGTTTTTTAAGGTGTCCTTGGGTGTTTTGAAAGGCACCATCAAATAAAATGGATTATTATTATTAGTAGTAGTATTATTACTACTCTTCAGTGTACCATTAAACAGGATATTTCTTGAATCATAAATAAACAGGGGAAATTAAAAAAAAAGAAAATACTTGTTAATTTATCAAAACAATATAATATAAAAAGATTGAACCATGTTCCCTTATAATAATCAAATTGACCCTTGTACACTTCTGAGCCCTTAACCAAACCTTAAACCTACCCATACCACCAAACGTGTCCCTAAACTTACCCGTACCGCACAACAAACACATATAATATATGTAATCATGTAATCAATAAAAAGTAACTGTAGTCTGATTAAGAATATTTTAAAATGTAATATAATATAATTACAAGTACTTAATTGCCAGACCAATATTGCATGTAATCAGTTTCTAACAAGCACTGCACACAGACATATTTGATAAGATCTCAGATCAAACTATAAAAATATTAAGCAAATAGTATAAATTAACGCTGAAATCTGTTGAAGACATTACATTTAAAACACTCAATATAGAGTTGTCAGCCTCATTAATTGTGTTCCCATTATTTTTTTAGGGTGATGATAATACCCTGTTTTGCAGAGACTAGAAAGGCAGTTTATCATAGCTGAGGGGCAAACAGGTCAAATGTGTTACAACAATGTGTTTCAGGCTAATTTAGCATTTCTTCCAGTCAAGTGATTTTAATTTACTTTCTCTCCACTCCTGCCTTTCATGTCCCTGGAAAATTTCAGACCAATTAATTTGATGTTTATCGAATTAATTATTCTTCCTAAAATAACTAAGCGAGGCTATATGTATACCGTGAGCCATGTTAGAAGGATTTTTCAGAACAATCTAGGATCCGCATGAAAATTTGGGTGGGGGTTTTAAAATGGAAAGCTTTTATGTCTCTGTGCGTGTGTCATGGAAAAACAAAATGTTTGTGTTCATGTTTTTGTCCATTCTAGATTGAGCAGGTATGATTGATGATGTCTAACTTTTTTATTTTTTGTATTTATTTTATAAATGGTCCAATCATCCATCAAGCACTTTAGCTGTACACGATTTAGACATGGTTTAATTAAATATGCTCTTTTATTTAGCTTGTACAAACACACACACACAGGTCTATTAAACACACTTGAAACCCTGTTGTGTGAGTGCTGAGGTTAATTGGGTGAAATATTGTCAACATTTGGATAAGGGGTGAGGAAAGAGAGGATTTTTGGCTAATTACGAGTCAAAACATTTGCAGAGACAGTAAGGCTTGACTTGTTAAATTGCTTATGTTTGTGAACGGGGACGGGGACCGGGAACGGGGACATCCAGCTCCCATGTGCACGAGATCTTAGAAAATCTTTGAAAAATCATGACTCCAGTTATAGCCGCTTTTAATCATTCATCATGGTTTAACATCATTTATCTTACTTTCTAATCATGCTTGTGTATGTAGTTTAGTTCAAAGCAGTCATAAATCAGGATGGTTTTTTTTCTTCTATCCAAACTAAAACTCAAATCTCATCATATTTTGCTGTACTGTAGCTGTTGAGTAAACAAGTGCACATAAGAAAACACCAGCATATATCAACTATATAATGAAGACAGATTCTGAGCAAAAGGTTGAACTGCTATCTCAAGTCAAGGGTATTTTTCATATTTAAAGTTAATATTAACAGCCCTCAATATGCAGAGGTGTAAAGTATTTGAGTAATTGTACTTCAGTATCTCCCAATTTTAAGATTAAGAATTTTAAGATCTCCCAATCTTAATTTACTCAATTACATTTACAAGGTAAACTTTTTACTTCATTACAATTCAATGTAGACTTAAAAGCACAAAGTGCATACAGTAGGTCATCGTGATCTTTCCTCAAAGATTCAAAAATAAACATTTTATTTTTCATTTATCATAACTAACAAGCCAATTAATAATAATAATTTTACCAGTGTCACTGTCATTCCAAAACTACATACATTTCCTTGCACACAATAAAACACTAGCATACATGCATTATTTAATGAAGACCAACATTTTATTTCAACCTATTTTTTCCAAAATGTTGAATCCGTTCCTGCTTCAGAATGTAGATATTCAGAATGTACCATGTAGATATTAGATCCAACCTGCTCCAACACACTGGCCTGCAAGTTTCTAGTAATCCAAAAGACCTTGATTAGCTGCGTCAGGTGTGTTTAATTGGTGTTGGAGCTAAAATCTGCTGGAACGTGACCCTCCAGGATCAGGACTGAACACCCTTGGATTAGACCAGGAGTTCTCAACTCAACTTCTGCAGAGTTTAGCTCCATCCCTAATCAAACACACCTGGACAAGCTAATCAAGGTCTTTAGGATTACTAAGGCCCGTCCACACGGAGACGCGTTTAGCTGTATACGCATACATTTTGTATCGTATAGGTGTTTCGTCCAGATGGATCCGGCGTTTTGAAACCGATATTTTTTTAGACCGGGCCCCAGAGTGGATAAATCTGAAAATGCAGTTTTTTTTTGTGTGGACAGCGAATCCATATATTTTCTGAAATGATAACGTCATCAGCCCACGTCTCGACCTTAGTCAGACACCGCTACGTTACGTAACAGCAACCAAAACATGAGCAAACATAGAACGATTGTCTTTTTATTTATTTATTTATTTATATTATTAACTAACATTAACACCGATTAATAAATGTATTGTTCCATGTTCGTTTGTATAGACTTCTTCTCCGTTTTTAGTTTATCTCTGTGGCAGAATTACAGCGCTACATGCTGGTCTGGCATGTATACTACATCGTTTTGTGTCGGTTTCGTGTGGACGCAGATATTTCTTGAAATGAGGGGGAAAAAAAGATTGGATAGGGAAAGCTCTGGCTTCGTGTGGACGTAGCTTTAGTTACAAGCAGGTGGGTTTGATCAAGGTTGGTGCTAAACTCTGCAGGAAAATGGTTCTCAATGGCCAGAGTTGAGAACCCTTGGATTTGATTATTCCATAGAGGACCTGAGTGGGAATCTCAATTTTAAGATTAAGAATTTTAAGATCTCCCAATCTTAATTTACTCAATTACATTTACAAGGTAAACTTTTTACTTCATTACAATTCAATGTAGACTTAAAAGCACAAAGTGCATACAGTAGGTCATCGTGATCTTTCCTCAAAGATTCAAAAATAAACATTTTATTTTTCATTTATCATAACTAACAAGCCAATTAATAATAATAATTTTACCAGTGTCACTGTCATTCCAAAACTACATACATTTCCTTGCACACAATAAAACACTAGCATACATGCATTATTTAATGAAGACCAACATTTTATTTCAACCTATTTTTTCCAAAATGTTGAATCCGTTCCTGCTTCAGAAGGGCCACCATGTAGATATTAGATCCAACCTGCTCCAACACACTGGCCTGCAAGTTTCTAGTAATCCAAAAGACCTTGATTAGCTGCGTCAGGTGTGTTTAATTGGTGTTGGAGCTAAAATCTGCTGGAACGTGACCCTCCAGGATCAGGACTGAACACCCTTGGATTAGACCAGGAGTTCTCAACTCAACTTCTGCAGAGTTTAGCTCCATCCCTAATCAAACACACCTGGACAAGCTAATCAAGGTCTTTAGGATTACTAAGGCCCGTCCACACGGAGACGCGTTTAGCTGTATACGCATACATTTTGTATCGTATAGGTGTTTCGTCCAGATGGATCCGGTGTTTTGAAACCGATATTTTTTTAAACCGGGCCCCAGAGTGGATAAATCTGAAAACGCCGGTTTTTTTTGTGTGGACAGCGAATCCATATATTTTCTGAAATGATAACGTCATCAGCCCACGTCTCGACCTTAGTCAGACACCGCTACGTTACGTAACAGCAACCAAAACATGAGCAAACATAGAACGATTGTCTTTTTATTTATTTATTTATTTATATTATTAACTAACATTAACACCGATTAATAAATGTATTGTTCCATGTTCGTTTGTATAGACTTCTTCTCCGTTTTTAGTTTATCTCTGTGGCAGAATTACAGCGCTACATGCTGGTCTGGCATGTATACTACATCGTTTTGTGTCGGTTTCGTGTGGACGCAGATATTTCTTGAAATGAGGGGGAAAAAAAGATTGGATAGGGAAAGCTCTGGCTTCGTGTGGACGTAGCTTTAGTTATAAGCAGGTGGGTTTGATCAAGGTTGGTGCTAAACTCTGCAGGAAAATGGTTCTCAATGGCCAGAGTTGAGAACCCTTGGATTTGATTATTCCATAGAGGACCTGAGTGGGAATCTCTTATTGCTAGTGATGGGAAATCAAGGTTTTCTGAACCGTTTGAGGCTTTCATGAAATTGTGCCGAAAAACGGTTCATTACTCGAAGCTTTTAACACAGTGTGAATTAGCGACATCTGGTGGTCAGACTTGGTTTCTCCAGCAAATCTAACAAAACATCGCGGAGCAGAGGATGGTTTGAAAAAGTTTTCAATCTGTGCCAACTCGTGTCATGTGTAGTCCAGTCAATGGATTAACATATTGATCAACAATATAAAATATACAAGTGTGTGATTTATAATTAATAATTGACGTGAGTAGTAGCAAAAATATTTTGGGTGAGCTGTTTGGGGTCTCTGATACCCCAGCTAGAACATGATAAAATGCAATAGAGGTGTGATGTGCATTCAGTTTCTGTCTGGTGTTGAGGTTATTCTAAACTATTCTACTGAATCCCAAATAAGTGTACACACACACAACCAAGTCAATGTAAAGTCAAACACAAGAGTCATGCGAAGCGCCGATTTTTTTCAAACCAGCTGTCCCGACCTTCCGATACTGCATGACGTTCGAAGCTTCAAACGTCATCAATCACGTGGTATTGTAATTTTGATACAAGCATCGGCACAGCACAATAGTTTTTTGAAAACTGGGTCGGAGCATTGGAGCCTCTGTATCAATCGTCCCATCACTACTTATCGCCATTCTTCCCCCTTGACACCAGCCCTAGGTGCAAACAAACAATTACAATGTCTGTTCGCTTATCCTCCCATCATTACTTGTGTAACAAGTACCGCAGGTAGATGGCAGTCCATTGACACCTTAATTCTGCATCTCTTTACGCTATTTCAGTCTTTATCATCTCTTATGCAGTTTAATGCTCCCACAGCTCTCAGCTGACCCAGTTCCTCCAAGGTCATTCTGAACAACACAGAAGCTGCTCTTTAATGAACACTCGCTGCTAGAAACGGCCCCGAGATGTGTACGGAAAAACACAGCATGAATTTAACAGCAATCAGGTGGCAGGCGGCAGCTACATTTCCGAGGGCACGTCACAGATGTGAGCCTGTTAACCAAAAGCCCTTAGAGGAGCTTAGGGACTCATCTTCACCAAGCCAGATCAAGAGTGCAAATGTTGACACAGATTGGAGTGCCGCTCTTCCATATTCCTGAAGCACTTCTATCTATAGCGCTCTCGGATCAGTCTCCCACTTGCCTGATGGACGAGGGAAGAACACTGGTGCATGGTTAGATGCCGCTAGATATTCCTGGCTCTTCATCAAGACGTGTTCAGTTCAGCATTGTTTTAGGAGAGAGAACAGAGAGGTGTGAGAAGAAGGTGACTCACCAGCCTCATCCTACTGGACCGCTCTATTTGTGAATGCGTGCAGCCACTTGGAAAAACCCATCATCTGGGCCAATAGGTCTGGAAATAGAGTATTCACCAGGGTCAGCTCAACACAGGCTTCGTTGGCCCAGGGCTCACACTCCACCAGGGACAACGAGTTGCGACTCAAGAGATCTGCCGGTCTCCGATGGCAATTTTCTGTCTGGCCACAATGTTAAATCAACATTTGCAATTTTCCATCTGTGGCTCCTTCGAGCCATGCTTCTGTCGAGACGTGGCCTTCTGTTCCTAAGCAAACATTTGAATTGCTAAATGATTAGGTGAAGTGGAAGCTCGGAGCAAAGATCGATAAGTCACCGGCATGCAGGGCAGCACAAACCAATTAAGAAAACTGAGCACTTTACACCAATAATATGAGAAAGGAGAAAGAAGTGTGGTATGAAACAGCTCAGTTTGCTGGATGCACAGATGACAGCAATATTACCAGACTGCTTTGTTAGTCTTACTGACAGGTTGACACTTAAAATGTCATAATGATAAGTCTTGTAATCAAGTTCGCCAACGATTACAGGCATTAGAAAGCAGCCAGAAACAAAGGTGCCAGATGTCTTGGGTGGACAAAAACTGAAACTGTAGTGAAATTTTAACTACCCCTTTCAATCTCCCATTCGTATTCCAGTTTCAAGTTAAGAATTGGAGAATGAGAGAGATAATGCAAATGTGTTACGCAACAATCATGGACCTTTATTACAGAACATTACAGCACAGTACGAACTAAGGAATGAAACTGCATTACCCAATCATTACTCTCAGCTGCTTTCAGGCAAACTAGTGTAAAAGAAACAGAACTAGCATGCATTAGACCTACAAACCTGAAATAAAATCACAATCACATGCAGCCAAGTATGTTGTAGAGACTTTACATTATTCAGAATGATACATTGATGGCAATCAAATACAAGAAATAATGTCATTAGTATTATTATTATTATTATCATTACTAATCAAGTAACATTTATTTTATTAAGCCTATCATTAGCTTTCCTCAATGATTCCTCATGCTTGACATAGGTTTATCATAACTTGGTAACACTTTATTTTAGTTGCTTATTAGCATGCATATTACTAGAATATTAAGAAATAATGTCATTAGTATTATTATTATTATTATCATTACTAATCAAGTAACATTTATTTTATTAAGCCTATCATTAGCTTTCCTCAATGATTCCTCATGCTTGACATAGGTTTATCATAACTTGGTAACACTTTATTTTAGTTGCTTATTAGCATGCATATTACTAGAATGCTAGATATTCCTGGCTCTTCATCAAGACGTGTTCAGTTCAGCATTGTTTTAGGAGAGAGAACAGAGAGGTGTGAGAAGAAGGTGACTCACCAGCCTCATCCTACTGGACCGCTCTATTTGTGAATGCGTGCAGCCACTTGGAAAAACCCATTATCTGGGCCAATAGGTCTGGAAATAGAGTATTCACCAGGGTCAGCTCAACACAGGCTTCGTTGGCCCAGGGCTCACACTCCACCAGGGACAACGAGTTGCGACTCAAGAGATCTGCCGGTCTCCGATGGCAATTTTCTGTCTGGCCACAATGTTAAATCAACATTTGCAATTTTCCATCTGTGGCTCCTTCGAGCCATGCTTCTGTCGAGACGTGGCCTTCTGTTCCTAAGCAAACATTTGAATTGCTAAATGATTAGGTGAAGTGGAAGCTCGGAGCAAAGATCGATAAGTCACCGGCATGCAGGGCAGCACAAACCAATTAAGAAAACTGAGCACTTTACACCAATAATATGAGAAAGGAGAAAGAAGTGTGGTATGAAACAGCTCAGTTTGCTGGATGCACAGATGACAGCAATATTACCAGACTGCTTTGTTAGTCTTACTGACAGGTTGACACTTAAAATGTCATAATGATAAGTCTTGTAATCAAGTTCGCCAACGATTACAGGCATTAGAAAGCAGCCAGAAACAAAGGTGCCAGATGTCTTGGGTGGACAAAAACTGAAACTGTAGTGAAATTTTAACTACCCCTTTCAATCTCCCATTCGTATTCCAGTTTCAAGTTAAGAATTGGAGAATGAGAGAGATAATGCAAATGTGTTACGCAACAATCATGGACCTTTATTACAGAACATTACAGCACAGTACGAACTAAGGAATGAAACTGCATTACCCAATCATTACTCTCAGCTGCTTTCAGGCAAACTAGTGTAAAAGAAACAGAACTAGCATGCATTAGACCTACAAACCTGAAATAAAATCACAATCACATGCAGCCAAGTATGTTGTAGAGACTTTACATTATTCAGAATGATACATTGATGGCAATCAAATACAAGAAATAATGTCATTAGTATTATTATTATTATTATCATTACTAATCAAGTAACATTTATTTTATTAAGCCTATCATTAGCTTTCCTCAATGATTCCTCATGCTTGACATAGGTTTATCATAACTTGGTAACACTTTATTTTAGTTGCTTATTAGCATGCATATTACTAGAATATTATTAGTAGTAATTAAGCACATATTATTGCCTTATTCTACATGACCTTATTCTACATCCCTAATCCTACCCAATACCTAAACTTAACAACTACCTTACTAACTATTAATAAGCAGCAAATTAGGAATTTGTTGAGGGAAAAATGGTAGTTAATAGTGAATAAGTGTTCCCTATTCTAAAGTGTTACCCATAACTTTCCTTTCGTTTAAAATAGCCAGTGCAATTTAATTTAGTGTATTGATTAAAAACAATGTGTGTTTGTTTGTGTTTCACAAAAGTAGAAGTTCTGAAGAACATTCATGCTTAATGCAAGTGGATGGGGATCATGGGCTTTCAAGTTCCAGAAATTACAAAAAAGGCATAACAGCATGAATCATCACAACATACCAGCATGAAGCATATGGCCCAAGTTGTGGAAGTGGTTTATGATCAGTCTTGAGAATCACTATATTCAAATATCCAACCACTGTAAAATCATCTGCCACTAACTTCAGCTGAAAATATTTGTGTAACAGATTTCAGGATATTGGTTTCAGTTTAACATCTGCTGTGTCTTACGCCGTCAGAACAATGCTTTTTGACAGTTTGCTTTACAAAGCTTTTACATCAAAATATTACAATGATTTCAAAAGTCAGTTAAAAGAAACTAAGACGAGTGTTTACTTTTTCCTTTAAAATACAAAGTATTTTGTCTTGTTACTTAGACTTGAAATTTAGTAACCCTTTTTGACCTAGTATTTGTGCTAAATACATGTTCTCAGCACTTTTTACACCTCTCTCAATATGCTTTAAATTATGCATATACTTTTCCTGTCTCAAATAGTAAAATACATTCCACAACCAAAAAGCAATGAACAAGGGCACCAATTGGTATCATTTAAAGACATTTGAGGGGGAACATTTAATCATCATTAACTTCGTATGCCCATAAATAATAGTTTGGATTGCTGTAAAACTGCAGCACAATTCAACAGTACAAATACAAATACAACACCTCCAAGACAACACAACTTGTGTTCAGTCCACCACAACGGACTTCTTATTAACACATAGTATATTAGCTGTGTTTTGTATTCATAAGTCTGCTTCAAAACTCAGAAGAGACAAAAGTCACACATCATCTAGGTGCCATTTGACCACTACACATGCATACACACAAACAAAAATACATTCCCAATGTTTAAGGTACAAAGCTAACACAAGCTCATGAGAGACTGAGAGGTGTGCAGCTATAGCCAATCCAATAACAGGTGCTACAAGGACCCCTGGCATCCTCAGCTTTGTCTGTTCCATAATCAATAGACCCGTTTCACATATCTGGGGTTCTCAGAAGCAGAAGTCATCATAGTTGGGTAAACTTATATCACTGTAAAAAAATAAAAATCAATCAATCAATAAATAAAAGATGTTTCAACTTAAACATTTTTAAACAAATATTTGTTATTGATTTTTTAGTTTTTTTTTTTTCATGCTGTACTTTATAGCTAATGTTTATAATTGTTGTTTAGCAATCACACACACACACACACACACACACACACACATTGGGTTTCTATGTTGTACAGGCGTAATGTTTTTTATACTGTACAAACTGTATTTTCTATCCCTTTACCCTAACCTTACCCCTCACACAAAACTTTCTGCATTTTTACACTTTCAACAACAAAAAAAAACATTCTGTATGATTTATAAGCTTGTTTTCTCGTGGAGACCCAAAAAACAACAACACATGTAATTTAAAAAAATAAATAAAATGTATTTCTATCCTTGTGGGGACATTTGGGCCTCATAGCATTGAGAATACCAGGACCACACACACACACACATGCACGCATTATGATTACTGGGTTTATTCACAATGATGAGCACTGCATGCAAACAGGCAACATCCATGATTAAACAGACTGTTATCCCTGATTTTTAATGGACATGCTGCAATGACCATTTTGAAGCTCTGC
>NW_015505828.1:722200-727378 GCF_001515645.1 Sinocyclocheilus grahami
CCAATAATATGAGAAAGGAGAAAGAAGTGTGGTATGAAACAGCTCCGTTTGCTGGATGCACAGATGACAGCAATATTACCAGACTGCTTTGTTAGTCTTACTGACAGGTTGACACTTAAAATGTCATAATGATAAGTCTTGTAATCAAGTTCGCCAACGATTACAGGCATTAGAAAGCAGCCAGAAACAAAGGTGCCAGATGTCTTGGGTGGACAAAAACTGAAACTGTAGTGACATTTTAACTACCCCTTTCAATCTCCCATTCGTATTCCAGTTTCAAGTTAAGAATTGGAGAATGAGAGAGATAATGCAAATGTGTTACGCAACAATCATGGACCTTTATTACAGAACATTACAGCACAGTACGAACTAAGGAATGAAACTGCATTACCCAATCATTACTCTCAGCTGCTTTCAGGCAAACTAGTGTAAAAGAAACAGAACTAGCATGCATTAGACCTACAAACCTGAAATAAAATCACAATCACATGCAGCCAAGTATGTTGTAGAGACTTTACATTATTCAGAATGATACATTGATGGCAATCAAATACAAGAAATAATGTCATTAGTATTATTATTATTATTATCATTACTAATCAAGTAACATTTATTTTATTAAGCCTATCATTAGCTTTCCTCAATGATTCCTCATGCTTGACATAGGTTTATCATAACTTGGTAACACTTTATTTTAGTTGCTTATTAGCATGCATATTACTAGAATATTATTAGTAGTAATTAAGCACATATTATTGCCTTATTCTACATGACCTTATTCCACATCCCTAATCCTACCCAATACCTAAACTTAACAACTACCTTACTAACTATTAATAAGCAGCAAATTAGGAATTTGTTGAGGGAAAAATTGTAGTTAATAGTGAATAAGTGTTCCCTATTCTAAAGTGTTACCCATAACTTTCCTTTCATTTAAAATAGCCAGTGCAATTTAATTTAGTGTATTGATAAAAAAAAAATGTGTGTTTGTTTGTTTCACAAAAGTAGAAGTTCTGAAGAACATTCATGCTTAATGCAAGTGGATGGGGATCATGGGCTTTCAAGTTCCAGAAATTACAAAAAAGGCATAACAGCATGAATCATCACAACATATCAGCATGAAGCATATGGCCCAAGTTGTGGAAGTGGTTTATGATCAGTCTTGAGAATCACTATATTCAAATATCCAACCACTGTAAAATCATGTGCCACTAACTTCAGCTGAAAATATTTGTGTAACAGATTTCAGGATATTGGTTTCAGTTTAACATCTGCTGTGTCTTACGCCGTCAGAACAATGCTTTTTGACAGTTTGCTTTACAGAGCTTTTACATCAAAATATTACAATGATTTCAAAAGTCAGTTAAAAGAAACTAAGACAATTTTTTTTTGTAAAAAAATTTTAATAAAACAATTAAACTAAAATTAAAACCATAAAAAAATATATTGCTTGGAATAAATGTTAACTAAAAATATATATTTAGTTTAACTTGATGTACTAAAACAAATTAAAGCTAAAAAAGCATTTAAAAAATAAGAAAAATACTAAAATAAATAAAACTAAAACACTTCTCCTACCCAGGCATAATAGTCGGTTAGGCTCCACGAAAGATAAATAAGTAGTCATTATTTCATTACGTTGCACATTTGAACCATAACCACCTGAAAGAACAGACAGGGTGGGATGTACGCTGCCTCCTCAACCTTTATCTCAAGTTTTCGATCTGCAGGAGAATCTAAAACATGAAAGTCCTTTATAAAGGGAAATTGTTTTTAACCGAGGAATGTAACAAAGTATTTTGCTTATTAAAGCAAAGCAGCAGAACCCTTGAAACAAGGACAGGACTGCAAAGACTTTAAAAACCCATTGCTCTTTAAAATGTTAAACTTCAAGTAAAAAAAGAGAACACGGTGTTATAGAACATCAGTATAATTACTGGACACACATCTTTCCTGAGCCATTCTCATACTGCACTGAGATAAGACTGAAATTACAAATATGACTACGTCAGCAGAGTGAAGAGGAGGGGGCTCAGCACACATCCTTGGGGGGCCCCAGTGTTCAGTGTGATGGTGCTGGATGTGCTGCTGCCGACCCAAACTGCCTGAGGTCTTCCAGTCAGAATGTCCAACAGCCAGTTGCACAGCAAAGTGTTGAGCCCCACTCTACAGTGCTGCTGTGAAAAAGAAAATCTCTCAGGTTTGTTTTTATGGTTTATGGGGACTCTCCATAGGCGTAATGGTTTTTATACTGCCGGCCAGGCGGCTCACCTCGCTCCTGTAGTTTGTCTCATCTCTGTTGCTAATGAGACCCACTACAGTCGTGTCATCCGCAAACTTGATAAGGAGGTTGGAGTTGTGTGACGGTGTGCAGTCGTGGGTCAGCAGAGTGAAGAGGAGGGGGCTCAGCACACATCCTTGGGGGGCCCCAGTGTTCAGTGTGATGGTGCTGGATGTGCTGCTGCCGACCCAAACTGCCTGAGGTCTTCCAGTCAGAATGTCCAACAGCCAGTTGCACAGCAAAGTGTTGAGCCCCACTCTACAGTGCTGCTGTGAAAAAGAAAATCTCTCAGGTTTGTTTTTATGGTTTATGGGGACTCTCCATAGGCGTAATGGTTTTTATACTGTACAAACCGTATTTTCTATTGCCCTACACCAACCCTACCCCTAAAGGTACCCCTCACAGGAAACTTTCTGCATTTTTAGATTTAAAAAAAAAACTCATTCTGAATTATTTATAAGCCTTTTGAATTATGGGGACACTGAAAATGTCCTCATAAATCACCTTCTCATTGTAATACCTATGTCATACCCATGTTATTATACAAATATTTGTCCTCATAAACCACATAAACATACACACTCTCACACACACTCACAGACACACGCACGCACACATTCACACTCTCACACGTACGCACACACTCACACTCTCACACGCGCACACACACACACACACACTCTCTCACACACAGGCACGTATGCACACACAGACACACACACGCACGCACACATTCACACATACACACACACACACACACTCTCGCACAGACACACGCACGCACGCACACACTCTCACACACACACACACACACACACACACACACACACACACACACACACACTCACTCACTCACTCACACACACTGTTAATACAAGCTGTTTTAGAGAGTGGAGACACATGGTCTCATTGGAGAGCTTTGATTTTACTGCGTGGTTTTTGACAGTGACATATTGTGGCGAACAAAGAGATTTCTCGTTATGATGTGAGTTCTGGAGGCCGCAGCTGATACGGTTTGTGCTTGCTGTCATCAGCACATGGATGGGGAAGGTGTCATCGCGTCTGGTGAAATCTGAGGCCTTGAGTCTGTGCACGTTAACATATTTTGCCTCAAATAATTTATTTCCTGCTATGCTGACAATAGCTCATGTTTATGAAAGGCATGAACATTCTCACAACATGTCCAAAGACCAGATGACAAGCAACATCGGCTGCAGTATCTCTTCTGTGTTTGTTCAGAGTTTTTAATTCCTTAATCCTTTGGTGGTCCTTTGATTAAAGGCTAAGCAGTTTTAAAAAGTCATAGGGAATGAATGGGAAATACAAAGAAAAGAAAAACAAAACTTTTTGTTTGTTTTTGTTTTTAACGATTTTTAGTGTTTAGGAAAGGGCACATTATAATTATACAATATAGAAATAAAAACTTGATATTTTTCAAATCTAAAATGTATAAAAAAATAAAAAAATAAAAAAAATAAAAAAGGAAAGAGGTACAAGGAGATTCATTTTCGCACTAGTTGCACACATTTAAATAATAGGGAAAAGAAAATAGTTCTGATTTTTTTTTTCTAATACAGGTTCTAAAAATGTAGTAAATGTTATGCTTATATTTTTATGCTTATATTTTGTGTTTTTTTATATAATTATTTTATGCTGTATGAACATAAATGAAAAATACTTGATTGCTTCCTATTTATTGCAAATGTTCTATTGAGTTTTGGTATTTAGCAATGTTGAGGCATTGTTTAAAATGTACTAAAATTGTGAAAATACATAAAAAGATTTCAGTGTAGCCATAGTGAATGTATACAAACGTATTAATTTAAATGCTGTATTAATTGAAAATGATGTGATTGTTTTATGTTTAATTTTTTTTCTAATTTTTTACTATTTTATACCGACATAAATGCTGCATAAATTAGATAAGAATAGTGTAAATAATTTTCACTTTCTTGCACAGGCCGATCGTTTCTCTTCATAATACCTCACCAAGAATCACCAGCTAAAAATCTTCTTCACTGTTCTACTGAAGAAGAACAAAAAATCACCTACATCTTGTATGGTCTGTGGTATGAGTAACAGCACATTTTAATGTTTGGGTGAACTATCCCTTTAAAGTAAAATTATAGCTTTGCGTCGCTCCTGTTATATACAATCCTTACCTTTTTGTTTACAACTGTTCATTTTAGTTTGAAAGCATACAGTATTCTGTTAACAGCTCAAGGATCAACAGTCAAGAGCTGTGAAGTGTGCTACTGTCACTTAACAATGAAGCTCTGGCTTCACTGGAGCAATTTCAAACATCTCCCAGCATCCTCTGCCACTAAAACCTTGAAGCATTGAACATATACTTACAGATACCTAATGAGCCACTTTTAATCTTGACCATACTTCTTCTTCATCTTAATTTGTGACAGAACTTGACCTTCCTTTGAGTGAATGTATTGAATGAAAACGTCTCAAGAAATGCTTTGTTTCTTTAAGTTGTAAAAATCGTTAAGTTGCTGTTAACCCATTCGACCCTCTGTTAACCTGTCAAAGTAATCAACAAATAGCGCAGCTAATCTTCTGTTTGGCTGGAGACAGACTGATATACTGCAGTAAAACAAAAGCCACATTCAGAGGTGATCCATTAGTTCCAGCAACTCTTATCTTTTCAAGTGCAGTTTTGCAAAAGCACAAATTATGTCAGAACTAGAGAATGAGTGTAAAGTGCTTCATGCAGTTTACGTCTGGCAGCTCCTGAATTTTTTATTTATTATGTGTGTTATTATTTTTTTAAAGGCAACCATGCTTAAAAATGGCTGGGATGGCAAGTCAAAGAATGGTAATGTGATTCACTGTCAGGATCCTTTAATGCAAATGACACAACAAACAAGAAAACAGGCCTAATGAGG
>NW_015505828.1:733304-749692 GCF_001515645.1 Sinocyclocheilus grahami
ACACACACGCACACACACACGCACACACACACACACACGCACACACACACACACACACACACACACACACACACACACACACACACACACTCACTCACTCACTCACACACACTGTTAATACAAGCTGTTTTAGAGAGTGGAGACACATGGTCTCATTGGAGAGCTTTGATTTTACTGCGTGGTTTTTGACAGTGACATATTGTGGCGAACAAAGAGATTTCTCGTTATGATGTGAGTTCTGGAGGCCGCAGCTGATACGGTTTGTGCTTGCTGTCATCAGCACATGGATGGGGAAGGTGTCATCGCGTCTGGTGAAATCTGAGGCCTTGAGTCTGTGCACGTTAACATATTTTGCCTCAAATAATTTATTTCCTGCTATGCTGACAATAGCTCATGTTTATGAAAGGCATGAACATTCTCACAACATGTCCAAAGACCAGATGACAAGCAACATCGGCTGCAGTATCTCTTCTGTGTTTGTTCAGAGTTTTTAATTCCTTAATCCTTTGGTGGTCCTTTGATTAAAGGCTAAGCAGTTTTAAAAAGTCATAGGGAATGAATGGGAAATACAAAGAAAAGAAAAACAAAACTTTTTGTTTGTTTTTGTTTTTAACGATTTTTAGTGTTTAGGAAAGGGCACATTATAATTATACAATATAGAAATAAAAACTTGATATTTTTCAAATCTAAAATGTATAAAAAAATAAAAAAATAAAAAAAATAAAAAAGGAAAGAGGTACAAGGAGATTCATTTTCGCACTAGTTGCACACATTTAAATAATAGGGAAAAGAAAATAGTTCTGATTTTTTTTTTCTAATACAGGTTCTAAAAATGTAGTAAATGTTATGCTTATATTTTTATGCTTATATTTTGTGTTTTTTTATATAATTATTTTATGCTGTATGAACATAAATGAAAAATACTTGATTGCTTCCTATTTATTGCAAATGTTCTATTGAGTTTTGGTATTTAGCAATGTTGAGGCATTGTTTAAAATGTACTAAAATTGTGAAAATACATAAAAAGATTTCAGTGTAGCCATAGTGAATGTATACAAACGTATTAATTTAAATGCTGTATTAATTGAAAATGATGTGATTGTTTTATGTTTAATTTTTTTTCTAATTTTTTACTATTTTATACCGACATAAATGCTGCATAAATTAGATAAGAATAGTGTAAATAATTTTCACTTTCTTGCACAGGCCGATCGTTTCTCTTCATAATACCTCACCAAGAATCACCAGCTAAAAATCTTCTTCACTGTTCTACTGAAGAAGAACAAAAAATCACCTACATCTTGTATGGTCTGTGGTATGAGTAACAGCACATTTTAATGTTTGGGTGAACTATCCCTTTAAAGTAAAATTATAGCTTTGCGTCGCTCCTGTTATATACAATCCTTACCTTTTTGTTTACAACTGTTCATTTTAGTTTGAAAGCATACAGTATTCTGTTAACAGCTCAAGGATCAACAGTCAAGAGCTGTGAAGTGTGCTACTGTCACTTAACAATGAAGCTCTGGCTTCACTGGAGCAATTTCAAACATCTCCCAGCATCCTCTGCCACTAAAACCTTGAAGCATTGAACATATACTTACAGATACCTAATGAGCCACTTTTAATCTTGACCATACTTCTTCTTCATCTTAATTTGTGACAGAACTTGACCTTCCTTTGCGTGAAAGCATTGAATGAAAACTTCTCATGAATGCTTTGAAATTGTTAAGTTGTTCTTAACCTATTCAACTCTCTGTCAAAGTAATCAACAAATAGAGCAGCTAATCTTCTGTTTGACAAGAGACAGACCGACATACAGCGGAAGAAAAGCCACAGCCATTCAGAGGTGATCCATTAGTTCCAGCAACGCTTATCTTTTCAAGTGCAGTTTTGCAAAAGCACAAATTATGTCAGAACTAGAGAATGAGTGTAAAGTGCTTCATGCAGTTTACGTCTGGCAGCTCCTGATGGTTTTTTTATTTATTATTTGTATTCTTTTTTTTAAAGGCAACCATGCTTGCAAATGGCTGGGACCTTTTAGTTTAAGGATGGCAAGTCAAAGAATGGTAACGTGATTCACTGTCAAGATCCTTTAATGCAAATGACACAACAAACAAGAAAACAGGCCTAATGAGGTTTCATATTAAAATCCTCTTTTGTTCTGGGATTGTTTAATTGCCTCACTGTCTTTGATTTGCCGGTAACTCTTTGATTTTCTGACTTTGGTCTCCATTAATGGTTTAAATCTGTGTTACCAAGATCACATTTTGGGTCACTCTGCATCTTTAATGCAGAAACTAACCCAACTATTCTTTGAAAACCCCAATGACAAGGGCCAACATGTGTGGTGTTGAGCGCATTTATTATGAATGAGTGTATTTTTATATTTTCCTCCTCCATGACCTGGCTTCAGAGAAAAGAGCTAAGGGAGGATGTGGGTCAATCAGAGGAAATCATGTGATGCCTAGAAATCATTTTAATTATTTATAGATTTTTTTTCATTGTGATGCACATCTTCCCTGCATTTAAATAATATATTTAACATGCATTTTTTTTACCAGACATTTATGTTAATTGTAATAATTTATTATTCATAAATTAATAAGAACATAAAGCAAACTACAAACAATATATTGCATACTAGAACATCAGTAAGCAGACAAGATTATTGGAGTACGTTTTACAAGGAAATTCTGTCTTTCTACTTCAATTACTTCAATTTCTAATTCAATTACATCCAGTTTATTTCTAATTATTATTTGTGAAAATTACTAGCAATTTCTGAGCATACTTCAGCAATAAGCATCCGGTAATCATATGATACTTTGAAAACTTAAATGCAATTTGCCTTTAAAATTTCAACTTTTTGGCTGTTATATCCATCAAAGAGTCACAAAACAGATAGGCTTGCATTTGAAATTCATTGTCAAAATGTAAGGTCATGTCAAGGTTGCTCTGTGACTCAAAACCTTACAATTACTGAGATACATATTACAATGAATGAATGAATGGATATTTTTTAGAAGTTGTGAATAAAAACAAAAAAATACGTTTTACAAGAAAATACTATTTCAGTCATTCTGCATCAAAAATTAAATTCACATTTAATAACGTTTTACTTGAAGTTTCATAATTAATTGTGAAATTCACTAGCAATTTCTGCAAAACAATTGGGTAACTTTTTTTTTTGATAGTCCATTTTTGACATTCTGCTAACTATAAGTATCTACGTGTTAGCAACATGTGAACTAACAGTCATTAGAGGATGAGTGACTGTTTGCTTAATATATGCTAACGCTTAATTTTGATGGTCCCCAACACACATATTATTGACTTTATGTGTATTTGCAAAGTCACTTGTATTAAGTGTCTTTGCAAATACATCAACTTAAATACGTCAACTTATTCTCCTAACTTAACAGTCCAATAATGCTCTAACAAGAGTTAGCTGACATATAGTTGCAAAGTTACAGTTAGTAGAATGTTGAAATAAAAGTAACAAAATGGCAACTTGATCTACCCTATAGCCTACTGCATTTCTAGTAGCTTGATAGTGTACCTTTTTTTTTAAATATGCAATTATGCTTTCCATCAACAAAAATGTCAAGCAGTGTGTTAATTTCCAAGTGCTACAGACCATTGATTGCACAATAAGTAGATTTTATAGTGACAGCACAGTGACCAACACATCTAAGCACTGCTAATGCTGCCTGTAATACACATTCTTTCACTCTCAGCATTCTTGAAGAAAACTTTTCTTTGGCTATAAGGAAGGAAGATGTGGTGATTGCTTACATAAGTACAGTCTGCGCTTAAGACTCTAAAGCTGAGAAGCAGGAGGTGAGGCGAGGCGGGATCCGCAGCCCCCCAGAGTGCTGGAGGAGGGAGCCTCCATTCAGCACACAATCAGACCACACTAACAAGTCCACACTGATAGCACCACAGTTAGACCCGGGAAACCTCGCAGCGGAAATGGCACATACCTGAGGTAAACTTAAAAGCAGCATGTAACCAGGCTGTGCGTCCTCCTCGCTCTCTGCTCTCTCGTCTCAAAGAGAGAAGGGATTAAATGCTTCAAGAGCAACAAACAAGCTCTCTGTGGAGAGGCACTGAAGCAGGTTGTGTTAGAGCTCAGAGAGAGAGAGAGATCAGGAGTTCAAAATGAGTGCCTGAAGCATGAATAACCAAAATAAGTAACTAAGCATAAAAATCTTTCAAATCAGACAAAATCTTTACAGTTTTAGGTAAGGCCTCACAATTAATCGAAATAAAACCGAAATCGCAACTGCAGTTTATTTAAATAGCCTACATATACAGTTTACGCTGCGGTCCCACTTTATATTAAGTTGCCCTAATACCTGTGTACTTACATAGTAACTAGATGTGTATGTAGTATGTAACCACAGTGTAAGTACACATTACTACATAGTATCTAGAGCTGTAATATTTCTGTAACTACACACATGTAACAACCCTCCGAATGGTTTGTGTTAGTACAAATGTGTAACAGGACATATATAACTACATTTGGTAACAACTGTATGTATAAGAGTAATTGGAACAATTTGCTCGAGGGGGTGGAGATGGGTAGATTTAGGGGTGGAAATGGTATCCCTGAAAAAACTGGTGCTCACAAATTTCCACCCCCCCTCCCTTTTCTGCTTTTTCCTGTCATCCCTGCTGCTTCTGCTCCACCACCGCTGGCTCCTGTCAGCCCCTCTGCTCACCCTCAGCCCACCATCTATGTGCTGAATTCGCCATGGGTCTACCAGTCTCCATCTGCATTGTGACTGGAGAATCCCTTGTCTCCGCCTCCAGCCTCTGACTACACCTTGGCCCTTCGACCCAGCGGCTCCACCATGGCTCCTAGCTCCCTCCTCTCCGCCGGGCTCCCTCGTCCCTCCGGCTCTGCCTTGGTCTGTCATTGACCATCCACCGCCTTGACACTCCACTCCTCTGGCTTTGTCAGGCTCCTCCCTCCCTCCAGCTCCACCTCGGTCCTCAGTAGCTCCGGCTCCACCATGGCCTTCCGGATCCTCGGTGTTGCCCTGGCTCATCGGCTCTCCGCCTCAGGCTCCACCACCATCTGCACCGCTGCCTTCAGTCATCCCCCTGGAGTCGTCAGCCCTTCCTCCACCTTGGCACCTCCCTCAGTCGGCTCCACCGTGGGCCGCCGTCATGGCTGTGGCCTGGGTTTAACCTGGCTCCTGCTCCAGTTCCCTTCTGCCGTCACCCTGGCTCCTCCCTCGGTCTGTTCCTCCATGGATCCTCTTGTCTCCTCCCTGGCTCTTACCTCTGACTGATCCGCCCTGGCTCCGACTGTTTCCTCCATGGCTCCTCCCTCCGTCATCACCACCCTGGACTCTGTTGGTCGTCGTCCTCCTTCTGGGAGTCCGTCCTCCACCGGAAACTCCACCTGTCTTGTCTGCCTTCCTGCCAGCCCTTTGCCATCCCCTGTCACCATCCCACATCCACTCCGTTGTCCTCCTCCTAAGTTCCCCTCCATCCCTCCCTTTGTCTCTGCGGCGCGAGGTTGCTCCTTCCGGGAGGGGGGTGAACTGTCACAGTATTGGACGTTTGGTTGTGTTTTCTCCCTCATGTGCCCATATTTGGTCGTTCCTGTTCCTGTCCTCGTTGTGTCTTTAGTTAACCTCCTGTCACCTGTGTCTTGTTAATTAGTCATTAGCTCATCTTCCGTTTGTATAAATTCCCTTCCTTTAGTTCTCTGAGTTGTCAGTTATTTTAGTTGATTTCCTCTGTGTGTGGATGTCTCCTTCATCATTACCTGTGGATTTATATTAAAGAATTGTAAGATAAATGTCTTCATCGTGCGCTCTTGTCCTCATTCCAGCACATAGCGTGACTAATATATTTCCATGTCATTAATTAATTAATTAATTAATTCATTCATTATTTGTGTGTTTATCATACTTGCTAAATACTTTATTTAAATCAATTGTAAATATGTGAATAATTATAATAACTGAACAGTCACAGGACCCAGACTACAGATTAATTAAACATTGTCCTTATAATAAATATTTAAAACACACCTATAAAAATTTACTACTTTCCCCAACCTAATATTCATGAACAATACCCTTGTCCTGAGAACACAGTTCAAACTTTCAGTTGAAATCTACAAAAATCTATAAAACTGATTCTCAACTTAGATCAGTGTGATTTTATTGTAGTCACTTGTTTAACTATCTACTATACCCCCACAAAATATTACATTAATGTTTGAAGTGTGTGACAGGAGGGGAAAAAACAATGCTTGAGAAACACATTTGTTTATTTGGATTTGTGCCTCAAAACCTGAAAAAATTGCCCTTGTAACAACTTCATCATGTGACTCGCAATTTTTCAAAATATTGTTTTAATCAGCAGCTCTTCCATCTTGAACACTGATACTCATATGGTCTGATATTATTTTCAGAAATGTAGTAGGCCCTATTTTAATAATCATATTTCTCAACCATCTCAATATTGACATGCCCTGGTTTGATTCAGTGACTTTCTTGCTCTCATAGACATTAGTCCTGTCTCATAGCAGCCTGCTTCCCTAGCCGGCATTTTAACCATTACAGCTGCACTATGGAATTATGCTATATACTGAAATATTTGAGAGTTTTGGTCATTACAGGTAATTACCGTTTCAGGAGTGACAGACACATTTAAATACATGAAGTGAATCCCATAAATTATAGTTTTGTTTGTGCATGGAACTGAATGTTTTGCCGTCTTGCATGTTTGGTATCCGCTATTTTTGACCAAAGTAATATTTCAGCAACCAAAGACTGTTTGTGCTGCATGGCAGGGAGAGAGAGAATATCACTCACTGCTCTTGACTAAATTACTTTTAAAGTTTTAAAAATTAATCTATATTTATATTTTGTAGCGGCGACCAGTATCTGCTGAGAGTAGTGGAAATGAATATGTAACGTATTTCGATGCAAACTCAGGAGGTTTTATTTAAAATAATGGAAAGAACAACAATGTGTAGAATGATAACAGTAAGGTAAAAAAAATAAAATGTTTAAATGTGTTAATTAACCCTTTAGCTCCCGCTATATAAACACACCAAAAGGAAAAAAAAAAAAACACACACAAAAACACTTAAAAATGTAGTGACATATATATATATATATCCCAAGATACGGCCCTGCATTTATAGTTCATGGTTAATACTTCTAATCCTCTGCTCTTCTGTTCTCTTTTTCAATTGTAGTGTAGCTACACACAGATACCAACAGTTCAATATAATTTATTTTGTGTGGCATAATTTTGCACAGATACTGCTATTTTCTCCAAGAGTTTGGTTTTATCCTCTTTGCATTAATATCTGCTATAGTCTGGGCCCCCCAAGTGCTCAGAGACCCCAAGGTACGTGCACGCTTTGCCACGTTGGTTTCTCTGAGCTTGTTTATTGTAAAGCAGGCAGATGATTTACAGCTCCCTGGCCAAAACACGCTAAGTAATGAAAGGTCTGTTCAATTTCTACCCGCTTATGATATTTCATAAAAGCCTTTGCCTATTAAAAAGACAAAGGGGAGGTGGGCTTTATTTTTCATAATCAGGCTGAACCCAAACCTGCAGGAATGTGATACAATTTATTTTTTGCATACTGTTCAAGGATTCCCTCAGCATTCCCACGGAAGCAAACACACACACACACACACGCACACACACAGATAACAGAGAAGCATGCATGCACACTCAGAGAAACTGCAAATGTGGTGTGTATTGCAGGGGGTTAGAGTATGTCACATCTGGTGGCACGACATCATGTGTTTAATGCAGCGTCCCCAAAGTATCAGTGTCCCAGTAAAAGAGCCCAGTGGTAAGTGATGCTGAGAGACTTATGACCTTGACCAGATGGTAGGAGTACTTAGAGACCCTGGGAAGACAAGATAACATGTTCTGGAAACAGACGAATGCACAAAAACACACTCACATGCATATCATCATTCACTGATGCAGGCGCTTTGCACAACTTTAGGCCTGCAATCAAAGTGTCTAGATTTGCAGTAGATTAAAGCTCCTTTTTTTTCTTGGATTGTTGAGTCATTGTTTTATAAAAAAATAAAACAATTAAAAAACAATGAAAGTTGTATGTCAGTTTGGGTGAAAAATACCCTCCCCTTGCGAAGCATTGTCAAATCACTCTTGTTAAATCTCAGAAATAACAGACCCTGCAGGTTACAGGCAATTATGAGGGAAGTGGTACAAGAATTCTTCCAAATTTATTCCCAGGGTGACGCCTGTACAGGTGAAAAGACCCAAGCAGTGGACTTCATAGGGTACAGCACTCAAAGGTGCTGGTCTTAAAACTCCCAGATGCCTGTGGAAATAAAGCTATTGCATGCTTGCTATAAAAAAAATAAAATCATGCAGTCTGGCTTAAAACTGTGAGAAAAGGTCAGGTATTTAAAAGTTTTTTTTTTTTACAAAAACAACATACTTTTCAAACTCAGTAAGTTGCCATGAAAAATATTTCATACTCTGATATTAGGTTACGGGGTTGTATGCTGGTGGTAGTTTAAATAAACTAATTAACAAAATAAAAACAATGGTACAATATCTACACTTTATATATTTTGGTACAATTCCCAGGTGAGCTGCCATTCAGCACATTTTAGGCAATATGATGTAAAGTGTAAACGTTAATGTGTTGATGTGTTTCATTTTGTAATTAATTATTATATTTAACTAAAACTAAAACTTGAAAAAGTGTGACTTGAATAACATAAACTTTAAAAAAATGTATACGGATAAAAATATATAATTATAATACAAAATAAATACAATTTAAAATTATTTATTTTGGCAAATTTGAAATGATTATATTACATCTGTATGTGTATTTCTAAACCTCAATATATATTTTTAAATATGAAAATGAATTTATGCATTTGAATATAGTTGTAAATATGAATATATCATTGTAAATCTATAAAAAAAAAAAAGAAGTATGACACTAATCGTAATGTATAGATATTAGTCACCCGAGGCTGTTTATTTGCTGATTTATTATAATATAATGAGGTACCAAAGGCTAATATTGTACCGAAGCCAAAATGTCCATATGATCTACAGCAACCCTATTAGTGATCATTATCATCTCCTCTTTTGAAGAATAAGGCCTATGGAACAACCTAAGATCTTTCACAGCTGTTTTTGGGGCTGTCAAGTTACACAAATTCAATTTGGCCAGGGCATATGGTGGATATGGACGAGGACACTGTGAGAACAGTCCTATTCTTACTCGTTCTGTCAGTAATTAAGTAACTTGGCTTAAATCAACCAGTCTGTGCAAATTCTTACCATCTGTGGAGTGCAGTTTCCTCAAACAGGCATTTGTAGTCATTTATTGATAGCTGGTTGCATTTGTTCTGGTGATTCAGTACTTCTCGGTGAGCGTGTCTGTTTGATGGAATCGTTATGAAAGAGGTTTGAAAGCTAGAGGAACACCACTCATCTTCCAGATGGAACTTCTTGCTCCCTCACGTCTCAGGTGAAGTCAGATGGATCACCCTGGTGAGAGCAGATTCACACGCAGTCTAAACCATAAATGGAACACAATCATACTCTAAAATGTATGAAAGTTGTTCTGAAAAAGTATAGCTTTTCACATTGTACTTTTGAGTTTGTGAAACGGTTGTATGTTTGTGTCATCAGTGTGAGTTCCACCGTCAGCACTAGCGGCTGCTGTTTACTAGTGTGACATTAATTGATATGTGAGTCATGAACCAGCGCTCGTTATATTCTGTGTGCTAATGCATTTTTCTCATGTTTTCTAGTGTTTAAATAGCGGGGACTAGCGTTAATTATCAGTCACTCAAACACATCATAAATGAGATTAATTACCTATATACAACACATAAACATAATATTATAAATCATATTTGTGCAAAACAAAAAGTGAATATATATATATATATATACATATTATTATTATTACACATTTGAGTGATTCTATGGATGTAAAGTTAATGGGGGAAAACAAATGGCTCTAAACATTCATGTACGTTTTGTAGAGAATCTTTTATTCTTTATAATCTCCATTAAACGCTGTCTGTAAGTGCTTGGACGCTTCGATGTCCTCTCTACTGGAATCTTTGCCTATTCCTCACTTAGTAAAAGCTTCCAGATCACTGATATTTTTCGTTTTCATGTTGTCACTGCTTTCTTCAAATTCCACCAGATATTTTTAATGAGTGTTAATCTGGAGACTGAACAGGCCACTCAAGAATATTGTATGACTGATCCCTGAACCAGCTTTAGTAGATATGGATGTGTACTTTGTGATTCCTTTGGAGCACATACTGAAGCTTGATGATTACTGGACTTTCCAACAGGACACTCATCCCAATATCTTGCCAAAACGGCTTGATACAGTCAGTATTTTCACTTCTTGCAACAGTAAAGCACCTCCATAACAAGACTGGTCCACCTCCATGTTTGACTGTGATGATGGTGTTCTTCTGTTCTTTACCCTTGACATTTTTTGCACCAGACAGTGCTGATCTATGGGTCCAAAAATTCCAGTTTGGCCTCATTACTACATAAACCATTCCTCCAGAACTCCACAGGTCTATTCAAATTCATATTCAAGTCAGCCTTTCATGTTCTTCTTTGTCAAGAATATCATTTGGCAAGATGCCCCAACATGAAGTCCATGCTTCTTCAGTGTTCTTCTTATGTTTTTTTGTTTTTGTTTTTCTTTTATCAGGTCATCTTGCAAGTCTTTGGCAGTACATTCAGGGGTTTTCTCAGTTGCTCTGATCAAACATTTTATTTCTCTAGATGATATTGTGCTTTTTCCTGAATGCCCTCAAAGGTTTTCATGTAAAACACATTTTGAACTAATACATAAGGCTGCCAGCTGTGTCTGTAGAAACTTTTAGTGTCTTTGAAATCTTCATGTAGCCATAGACTTGTAATAAAACTATTTCCTCTCTGTAGCTTTTCTGAGAGCTCTTTTGACTTGACTACTCTATATCCGCTGCTCAGCTTTAGCACATCCATGGGCTAAATGTATGCGTGTGTAACAGCTCAAGCTAATTCAGTTTTAATATAGAGTTTCTAAAGGCTTAATGGCTTAATTAATTCTGTACACCAACAATAATTGTCTTAAAAATAGGGTTTGGATCATTATGACATAGCTTTAATACAAAAAGATCTATATATATATATATATATATATAACATTTGAGTGATTCTATGGATGTAAAGTTAATGGGGGAAAACAAATGGCTCTAAACATTCATGTACGTTTTGTAGAGAATCTTTTATTCTTTATAATCTCCATTAAACGCTGTCTGTAAGTGCTTGGACGCTTCGATGTCCTCTCTACTGGAATCTTTGCCTATTCCTCACTTAGTAAAAGCTTCCAGATCACTGATATTTTTCGTTTTCATGTTGTCACTGCTTTCTTCAAATTCCACCAGATATTTTTAATGAGTGTTAATCTGAGAATATATATATAGACCTTTAGATGTGTATATGTACATTTTATATTCAATTTATTGTTTAAAGGATAAATGTTCATACATTTTTTTTTTTCCCTTTTTGGTGTGTTTATATAGCGGGAGCTAAAGGGTTAATTAACACATTTAAACATTTTATATCCAAAAGATTAATTAAGTTAAGTTATGTTAAGTTATGTTAAACTTTATTGTCCTTTACAGGAAATTTGTCTTGGACTATTTAGATATATACACACACATAAACACAACATTAATACATTTATAGTAGGAGTAACAGCAGCAGAAATACATTTTTATATTAATTTTATTGCTTATAAATTTTTTCTACATTTACATAAACATATTTTTAAATTTCTACATATATTTATCAAAGTGTTTGGAATTTTGGTTCAATTTGTTAAATTCTGCCCATTATTGTCAATAAAACTAAAACAATGTTTTTCCTCCTGTCATCTCAAAGGCAAAATGTGTTCCAATTCACCCTATTAATTTTGTTGACTAAAATTACATTCCATTTTAATATCAAGTAAAATGAACTAAAATAAAACAATGTTGGACTAAATTTAAAGGTCACTGCACAATGATGCCTAAAAACTGTACAAATGAGCACTGTTGATCTAAGTGTGCGAGCACGTGCTGGTGATACCGTGTGTAGACCCCTTTTAGAAAGAACTTGTGACTTGGAGACAGACTGATGGAAAATTATCCTCTCTTCAGTCTCCCTCTGTGTCTTCTTCAGTCCCCCAGCGAGAGCCCTGGAGCGAGAGGCGAGAATCTGTTTCGCTGTGATAAAGAGCTGATCAGCGGCTCCACAGAGCCCAGGCAGCGCTGGACCCCTCACACCAGCATAATGCTCATGTAACCTGGCACTGAGGAGACTGTGAAAGACACAGAGAGACGTGGCGCTGCGGTGAGAAAGGAGGCATGCAGGAGAAAAGTAACAGGGATGACAGGAGAAGAGTAAAAGTGTGTAGATGACATAGACGGAAAACAAGCACATGAGACTGGCTCACTTACAAAATGAAGTAGGAGGAATGACAGAAAGCCAATATGGCAGCTGATGCACCTTAACTTAACAAAGTTCGGTCCCGTTAAGCAGTGCTGGCTGAATACAAAGGTCATGCTGCAGAATCCTCTTAAATTCCTTGAATCCCAATAAAAATTTTTAAAAAAAGCTTCACTAATGCATCCATATATATTTCTCATGAAGTTGGATTATGTTATGATATGTTAATATATGACATTGTTCCAATTTCTAAAAGGTATATACAGTACATTTTTTAAGACAATATATTTCATATATGTAAATTGTATATATGTACATAGATTACATTTTTGTATGGGAGAGAATGACCGCAGATGGACTTTGAAAAAGCAAAAATACAAGGTAATTTAGATTTGACATTGTTAGTCATTATATGCCCCCCCCCCATATTTCCAGTTGTGTTGATGTATTTACTATCATTTTAAAATATGGAAAATTGTTATAATAAACTGATCATGTGATCAGTCAAGTAATGTGTCATTCAGGGATTTGAAAGAAAGTACTATTACTAAGTTATATGGTAAACCATACTGTTTTTGCTTTAACTATTTTAATATGTCATATAAATATTTTGCTATTAAATATGCTAACAATGAATGCCTAATGCTAAAACAAATGTTAATTAACTCTTATAAATCAAATCAAGCATATCTGACTTCAAAGCTACTGCTGCAATACATACAGGTGCATCTCAATATGTTAGAATGTCGTGGAAAAGTTCATTTATTTCAGTAATTCAACTCAAATTGTGAAACTCGTGTATTAAATACATTCAATGCACACAGACTGAAGTAGTTTAAGTCTTTGGTTCTTTTAATTAACCAATTAATTAACCAATTCACTATCTCAACAAATTAGAATACTTCATAAGACCAAAAAAAAAAAAAAAACTTTGACAGTGGCCTTCAGCTCATCTGCATTTTTTGGTCTCTTGTTTCTCATTTTCCTCTTGACAATACCCCATAGATTCTCTATGGGGTTCAGGTCTGGTGAGTTTGCTGGCCAGTCAAGCACACCAACACCATGCTCATTTAACCAACTTTTGGTGCTTTTGGCAGTGTGGGCAGGTGC
The DNA here is from genome assembly GCF_001515645.1 of Sinocyclocheilus grahami. Classification (NCBI taxonomy): domain Eukaryota; kingdom Metazoa; phylum Chordata; class Actinopteri; order Cypriniformes; family Cyprinidae; genus Sinocyclocheilus; species Sinocyclocheilus grahami. The sequence goes on from NW_015505828.1 coordinate 746,913, forward strand.
CAAATCCTGCTGGAAAATTAAATCAGCATCTTCAAAAAGCTGGTCAGCAGAAGGAAGCGTGATTTGAAGGCTCAGGAAACCTTTGCAGGTGTTTTGAGTTGATTAGCTGATTGGCATGTCACCATATACTAATTTGTTGAGCTAGTGAATTGGTTAATTAATTGGTTATTTAAAAGAACCAAAGACTTAAACTACTTCAGTCTGTGTGCATTGAATTTATTTAATACACGAGTTTTACAATTTGAGTTTTCCACGACATTTTAATTTATTGAGATGCACCTGTAATTTACACTTACAGTCAGTACATCAAGTCAGATTTTTTGGCATGCTTTTACAGTATACAGAAGCCTTGTGTTCCAGTTCACATCCCTGGATATTGATCCTACAGTTTAACTGCCGATTGTTCCAGCTGACGTCACATGCACCCAATAGCAAACGTGCAAAGAGCCCACCTTCACTAAAAGAGAATAAAAAAGTTGTGTTCATCTACAAATACAGGGGGAACACAGCGGTCACACGAGATTTAACAAGTGTTTTATTTTGATCAAGACCTGACCTCCATCTGGGCCTTTGGATCCAGGGCTTCCTTTAAACTAAAGCTTGTAGCTATTTGCTTCTCCTATTTTTGTCACAGTTCCAAAGTAAAACATTATTTGTGTGATTTTGCGGTTATTGTCCACAAAGCAACTGATATCAGGTTAAACTTCTGTCTAACATAGAATATAATATTTTTGGCTTATTGCAAAGCATCTCAGGAACACAGGCACGCACATATACACTGCGGTTGCCCACAGAGATTAAAGCTCAATATCACAGAGTGTTTGATCTGTAGATTCAGACACTGTTATTTTTCGTTTCCCTAGTGAGAACTGTCCGAGTTGCCTGACCATGGGGCATATCAATTACTGGCTATAGTGTAAGAAAAATCAATACAGCTGAATACATAAGTACAAATCTCTCCCTTGACCATGAGAGGTCTTTGCGCTCAAAGGCAATCATACAGGCTTGCTAAAGTCCTGCATTGCTAGGTGCCATATGTTTTATTGACAAAGACCACATAACCCATATCTCAGAGCAATGATCCCAAGACACAGATTCTAAGAGAGAAGTTATGTATTTTATTACACAGCTCTCTAAAATGTCTGATTCTGATGGAGAATCGCATCTTTATGTGGTCAAATATTTGTACTTTCACTAATCTCTGTGATAGGGTCAATTTTCTTTTATCACTCAGACTAAAGTCTCTTTGTTCTCACATAATGAAGTAATTTCAACTCAAATAAATATTTAATGTGCATTTATTTAGGTAAGCAGCCATTTATTATGTAGGATAATATACAGTCAGCCATGGTTTATTTTGCTAAAATGACTGGCTGAGTGGACATTATGCATTCACATAATTTATATACTGTATATATATTTCAAATATTTATGTAGTTCATAAAAGTGTTATATAACTTCAAAAACTTTCATTTTAAGTCTAGATCTAATTTAAATTCAAATTCTAAATCAACCCAGTCACGTAGCAAAATATTTGATTCCACAGCTCTTAGTTGGTTCATGAATGTAGCTTTGGTTTATAACCTTGAGGAAATGTCCAGTCAATACATGAGGTTACAAGCCCAGACCTATCGATCCGTGTATACTTTATTGATGGCAGATATGGCTACTGCATTTCATCATGAATTATTTCTGAATCTATCATTTCATCTGAATGATTCACACACTGAACTACTTCTGCATCGTTGATCAGTGTATATTTTGCTTGATGCAGATTTGCAAAAGTTATGACACGCATGGCTTCTTTTTATATTGGAGTTTAATGTCAATCAGGAAACACAAAAACCATCATCTGGTGTTGTTTTTTTAGCAAGCAAGACTTTTACTTGACCTTCTGACTTTGTTTTGTCTACCAGCGTGTGTGTGTGTGTGTGTGTGTGTGTGTGTGTGTTTTCTTATGACTTAGAAGAAATATTACATATTACTTTGTGGCAAACCGTCGAGAGCAGCATTATTTCTCATATGTTCAGGCAGCTGTATATCTCTACGTTTAATAAATAAAGTTTTATATTTAGCAGAACTTTGAGACACACTGAGGTCCATAGAAATTAGGTATAAGAGACATGTCCCCAAGCTAATTATTGATTTGAGAAACAAAACGAAAAACTATATGTGTGCAGTGGCGGCTCGTGGGTTTTAAAATAGAGGAGGCACACTAATTGTATTGGTCTGGGATCCCTGCCGATTATTATTATTATTGCTTAACCACTTTAAAATGGCTTTTTGGTTGCTTTTAGTCAGAAAACGTAAAGAAAATGACATACATACAGCAAGATAATATAATTGCACTTACCTGACCTATCACTTGAAGCAAACATCCATCCCTTCTTAAAAGTCTGTGTTAAAACAGAGCTGCCTGTTGCTCCATTTAATTAAGCCGACTGCTGTAACGTTAGCCTATATCCAGCTTAGGCTGTTTTCCCTAAATTTGTATATATACTGTTTGAATGACAGCTTGGTAAATCTGTTGGCAATCAAATATTCAATATCGCTACTCATCATAAGTACTTGGTACATTATCAGCGCAGCGGCAGACGTTCAAACTAATATCACGTAATTTACGTCTCTGTGATGATTGGTTAATATCAACCTTGCGAGGTTTCTTTTCTCAACACTCCTCAGCGCTGAAAGTGAACACTCGATGGTGATTGGCTATTTTTTTTTACCAACGGAGGCACGAGAGCTCCATGCTCCCCTGGCCTCCCCCTCCCCTTCTCTAT
>NW_015505828.1:752764-811840 GCF_001515645.1 Sinocyclocheilus grahami
CACTCGATGGTGATTGGCTATTTTTTTTTACCAACGGAGGCACGAGAGCTCCATGCTCCCCTGGCCTCCCCCTCCCCTTCTCTATCACCTAGCGGTTGCAATTACATCAGCAGATTCGGCACATTTGCGATAGAAAAGCGGCGGTTTCACGTTATGGTGTTACAACTGTGAAATTACAAACAAAAAATACACATTCTGAGACATGAACTGAAATGGATTATGAATTTTATTAACATTAAATCGTCCTCCTCCCATTTTCACCTTAAAATTATCCCCGAGGAGCCACCACTGTATGTGTGTAATTATCTTGATCTCTGTTTTTAAGTCAATTTTTCTAATTGTTTAATGACAAAAAATGCTATACGGTCTTTGCAATTAGATACACAAGCTCAACTTTCACTTTAAAAAAGTTCTGGCGATTCTCTGAACTTTTCAGGATTAATTTTACAACTCTGTGGTCATCTCTAACAAGTCACATAGTGAATGTTAATGAGATCCATTTTCCTGAGCAGAATCACTGAACCAACAAGCATGAATCATTTCATTAAACTACTGGCAACTTAATGACTCAAGTTAACAGCTGCTATCATTGTGATTATGGCACTTATTGATATGCTCTATGGAACGTGTCAGTGAACACAACTGTCACACATCTCCGGGGCTTCTTTCACTTTCATCTCCTTTCTTTCTTTAAACACACTTGCATGAGGCTAATAAGGTCCTTGATTCAATTTAAGTCGGGAGTCGAGTTAAGAGACAGTGTGTAATAATAATCAGAGAGATACAGTCAGATTTCTCAGTATAGGAGTCATACTCACAATTTATTGTAAAGAGTGAAATGACTAGTTTACACATTAAAATTCCAGGAAGTGATACTTCCTCATAAAAAAATTAAAATAAAAAAAATCTCTCCATAACCATGATAACCAATTCTAATCACCCCGATTGCACATGGCAAAATAAATAAAAATCAAATTTTCTTTGCAAGCAGTTGCCAGTTATTTGAGGGCTTTTTTTTTTCTTATGGCTAAGATTAATTAAAATTGGAGTAGGTAATGTTTGTGTTAGGAGTTTTAACTAATACAGTTAGCCAATGGTAACATATGAAACATTGTTGTAAAGTGTTACCGAAACGTGTTATTAAGCTACTGCTATGATTGTTAATACATGAAGTCACAGCGGTCAGTTGGGAAACGTTTTATTAAATTCTGGGTTTCTCAAAGACATTTTTTTTCATACTCCATTTGATCTTACTCAGTAAAGTAGCTTTTTTTCTCCAACTTTGCAGTGGAACACTTCCAAATGTCTTGCAATGATATGCTCCTTAGTCTGTCTATTTAGGGCTAGACTAAAAGTGGCAGAATCAGCAAAGAGATGAGCATTCAACTCTAGCATCTATTTATAAAAATCATCTCATCTTGTTCAAAATCATGCTGTGTGCGATACCAGCAGACCGCTTGCTCCTATTTAAGATCCCATCCCAGCAAGGATCCTTCCGAGCCCTAATTAGGCCTGAATTCAGAGCGTACATTGTGCATAAATACAAACAGAATGTTTAGTAGCCCGTGCGCTACACTGCAATCTCTCGGTTGGACAATCGGAGTGGGTGCAGACGTTCTGTCCCAGACGTGAGAATTGCCCCGTTCTGCTGAATGACAACAAACCAGAGGCTTCAGAGGAACACAAAGACTGCATTGTACTGCAGTCAGCGTCTGCTTCAGCACTGGGGGTCTTGCCAATTAGGTCAGAACTGTGAGAAAGCTACCTCATTATGATTAGAAAGCTAAAACACCCCTCCTAAAACTATTTGAAAGGGACTGAGAGGAAAAGGGACGGCTCACCATTATGCAAAGTAGTTACGCAGCTCCACGTTTTCTAATGCCTAGTGTTCAAATGTTAGCCTTCACCTGAGCATCAGTTGAGTTGATTTCCTGATTTCCCCAACGCTCCTGAGTGGTGTGTGTTCTTTCAACCCAGGTTCACTGGAAATACGTGACTGTAGCTTCAAGTGGCACATCCTTGAGAGGCGCTATAAGCAATACCATTAGTTTCCACTATTGCCGACGCAGATGTATTAAACTGTCCAAAAAGTATATTTTTACAAATTTATATTGAGTGGCATGTTTCAAGGCAGTTTAAAAGGGAAATGCCCAGTGAGTGGCACTAAAAGTGTGTGCAGTTTAATCTGAAACATATAAAGCAGATGGCAACTTTTTATTACGATGGTTGCTGTATGTATCACGGCAGTTCAGAAATAAAATGTCTGATGAGTTGCACTAACAGGTTAATGTGTTTGAAAATAATATACCATCTACACTGAACCTAACTGATATTGTTATTGTTAACAAAAGCAAATATAAAAACACATTAGCTGAAGCAACCATGGTATTTTCTTGTGATTTGTGTTTCAGCGGACTCGTATCGAGTGCTTTGAATCACAAGTGCGTTGCTATACCAGGCGCGCTACCAAGCAAGTTTACTACATGTGTAAATTATGTGATACAAACAAATCATGTAAAAGTGTTTTGAGGTCATAGCATAGAATTGTGCAAGGAAACACATCTTTAATAAACTGCTTCTGTAAATATAATTTGTGTGCAAAAGTCGTTACTGTTTTATTGCCACTATGGTTCATTTCGACTGTAAAACTGCAGTGAAATGTATGTATCGGTATGTTTCTTTTTCAGTTTTGCAGAAATGTAGCAAGTCACATATTTGCAAAGTGTCTGCATCACATTCTTCAAAAATGGCTGTACAAACCTCTCACAATGAAAAACGTAAGTACAAAAGTAATGCCTGCAGTGCGTCCCATGATGACTATTATGATATTTGTTTGATCTATTTCATACACGGTGATGATCGAAGTATCTAGCGCTCTAATGAGTTGATTTTAATTTTTGAATTATTGACGGCAAATGTTTAACATGAACTAGCAATAATAATAATAATTAAAAAAGTTTTATTAATCTTAGTTAATGTTAATTTTAAATACATTATTAAAATCAAAAAGTTGTATCTGTTCATTTTCTTTAAACAGTGTGTTTGTTTGTGTGTGTGTGCGCACATTGCTCCATGGCGATCCCAGACAATAGAGTGAACAGTCATCTGACACATTGTGATGAATGAAGCTCATCCCTACATTCCTCTGATAAATTCCTCCCCTCCACTTCACATCCATTTCCTCATCATATAAAGCACACACTGCATTGCATTAGGTGTCCATTACCATTATGCATTTTGGCAAAGCTGCTAACACTCTCATCAGTCGCACACCAGGCAGCCGACTAACAGGATACTACAGCACTATACACTCCTTAAAGATGCTGAACCTGCTGTATTGAACGCATTTGAAGCTTTATTTTAAAGGAAACACACTGGGTATGAATATTCATGAGAGTAAATCAGATTGTCCTCTGGAAAATCAACACAAATAAGATTGCATTTGGTTGCAATGCTAAGGCTATGGATTGTATCATATTTTATATGAAGCATGAATGCTTCACACTTTTAAATAGAAATGCTTTAATTAGATATGTTGGTAATTCATCCACTATAGCATTCACCCCAAGCTACACATTAAATTATTCATGTCACTTAAAATTCATGCGCTGCATTCACAAAATAAAGCCGCAGTTTTCTGCTTATTTATTCAAAATTATAACTTTTTTGTAGCTAACAACAGTGTAGGCTGCCCTGTAGCAACTAATTTACAAACACATTGTGACTCATATTTAATTGACAGGTTAGCTTTTATGACTGATATTATTATTGATTCATTTTAGACTCTGGCTTATTTATTGAAAAAAATTATTGCAAAACATAATTAGGAATATTAAGCTTCATTCTCGATATCTGTTTGTTTAGTGAAGTGCATTTTAACAGCTTCCCCCATCTCTTCAAACTCTCCGCACAGCTTCCATGACTGAGAGAAAATGCGCACCTCTTAAAACTTTGTAGACAATCCAGCCGCATGATGCAATTTTCAATTTCCTCCAAATGAGTGAAATAATCACATCCATTTCCTGATATCCCGCGCCATTTATTTTACACTCACCCTTATTTTCCTCTTCTCCTCCTCTTCACTTGGCCCAGTTTGAGTCGTTGTTTTAGTTGTCGTTTTAGAATAGACTCTGCACGCATTAGAGTGGCAGGCTGAATTATGAAAATTATCCCAGAACTAATATTTAAACTGTTATGCAACAAAAAGAGCTGAAATTCATACAGCCCACTGAGAAGAAGCACACCCACTCAGATGGGAGTATGCATGTTGATAAGTCTTTGTAGGGGGGGATGTGCGGCATAAATTATCCTCTAAACTATTTACTTTGTTTTGTTGAGGAAGCAAAGCAATTTGGCTGAGTTGTTTGGGCTTCAATGTGATCTGCAGTACTGGTCAAATCCAATCATGTTGGAACAAATCTACATTTGTATCTGATCAACAAATGCATTTGCCTGAATTAATAAATGCATTATTAGTAGTAGTAGTAGTAGTAGTAGCAGTAGTAGTAAAAATGGCTTGGGGAAATTAATTAATAAATGTATTAGTTAGTTAGTTAGTTAGTTAGTTAGTTATAGCAAAATCTAAATGTAAATTAAAACAAGCTGAAAACTGTTTTTGCTTCTTATGTATTTATTTATTTATTTATTTGTTTGTTTATTTATTTATTATCTATTTATGTATGTATTATCTATTTATTTATTTTTATTTTTTGTGTGTGTGTGTGTAAACTTGCTGAATTTGTATCTCTAGGGGGGGTAGGTGGAAGTACTTACCCCAACCTTTTGAACAGTAGCGTATCAAATAGCGTAGTTTCCACAAAAATATGAAACAGCACAACTGTTTCAACATTGATAATAATCATAAATGTTTCTTGAGTAGCAAATCAGCATTCTAGAATGATTTCTGAAGGATCATGTGACACTGAAGTTCAGCTTTGCATCAAAAGAAGAAATTAAATCTGAAAGTTTATTAAATTAGAAAATGCTTATTTTAAATTGTGATATACTAAACAAAAATAATACAACATTTATGAAATGACAGGAGCAGGAACTCTGGCCATAGGAAATGTTGAGGTAACGTGTTGGCAAACTGAATAGCCAAATAGTTGGTCTTCCTTCACAGCAGAGGAAGCTTTGAATTCTGAAAGTTGCAGCTTGTTTTCATAATGCAATGCACTGTTTTGTATTGAAAGATAACTTACAATTTGATTTCTCACAATATGACCTCTTTAAATCGTTTACAGGATGCATAACACTGCAAGCGTATGCTGTGTCAACCAGTGATTCAACCTGAAGGTAGTCTAATGCATCGTGAGGGCATTTAACAGTGAGGAATGCAACAAAGAGAGCTGAAATTTATACAACCCACCGAGAAGCACGCACACTCAGATGGAGTATGCATATTGATAACACTTTAAAGGGGTAATGTGATGCATAAATTATCCTCTAAACAATTTACTTTGTTTTGTTGAGGAGGCAAAGCAATTTGGCTGAGTTGTTTGGGTTCCAATGTGATTTCCAGTATTTATTCAGATTCAATCATAGCAGCAGTTGGAACAAATCTACATTAGAGATCCCATTCGTAATCTGATCCATGCATTTGTCTTATTGGAAACAGGCTCTGGGAACATTTCCAATTCACTTTATCTCATAGTATTTGCTTTGATATATGTTAATAAAAATATATAATTGCTGTAGTCTAGAATAAACGCATACATTCAATCGAATTATGAAAGTGACCAAGCAATGGAAGAAGCATTTCAGCCTTCAACATAAATCACAGCGTCAGACTGATGCTCCCCTGACAACCATTTTATCCCACAACTAGGCCAAGTCTCTGTCCAGAAAAACACTTCACAGTGCATTCAAAGGCTCGAGTCTGTGCTTTACTGTTTGAAAAATTGTTTCATGAACAATTTATTAACAGCAAGAACTAATGAAAATCTACAACATTTGTGCTAAAAGGCACACTGATTTAATACAATTAAAATATATCTACTGCATAATAATTTATGAACGTATAAATACATAAATTCTAAAATTATCGGTAACATTTTATTTCAATAGTCCACATTCTACTAAATATAAGTAACTTTGCAAGTACATCCCAACTTATTCTATTAACCCTTACCCTAACCTAACATCTACTATTACTCTGATGAGAGTTAGTTGACATGTAGTTGCAGAATTACTTGTAGTTAGTAGAATATCAAATTGACTATCAAAATAAAGTGTAAGCAAATTATTTCTTATTGTGAAAAGCGGTCTAGACAGATCTATCAAACGAACTGTACTACACCTTGCAGTCTCATTATTATCAATAAGACATCTACCTTGACTAAGGTCAGTTAGCAAACGAAACTGTGTGCCGCTTACCTCTCCTCACAGGTCAGCGGTAACCTCGATGTCCCAGCAGGAGGGAACCTGAGGGTCTCATAATTAGCTTTCGTTCTCATTACCGAAGAGGCCGGTCTCCACTGTGCTCTGATCAAATCAGTCATTACTTAGTAAGTGACATGGAAAGAATTCTGATGAGAAAGAAGATCACAGTTCAACATAACGATGTGTCTATTCATATATGTGTAGATATTATCACTGAGTCTCAAAGAAGTGCAGATTCTGCACACATATAGATGCACATCCCAGGCTCATTGAAAATACATCACTCTGCCTACATTTCTGCAAAACTGCAAAAATATACATACAGTTCACTACAGTGCCCAGCTGAAATGAACACTAGATGCAGTAAAACACAAAACAAACTGTTGTTCCTTTTCACACAAATTATGGTTACAGAGGCAGCTTACCAATGAATGAAGGCTTATTTTTGCTCAGTTTCTATGGTATGACCTCAAGACACATTTCAATAGTGCATGATTTGTAAACTAATACATTGTGATATTTGCATCACATAATCAGCTCCATATGTATGGATTTTCTGACATAGTAAACTTGCTCGGTAGCGCACCTGGTACAGCATTGTACTTGCAATGTGGAGCACTCGGATACTAGTCCCATGAAACACAAGTCACGATAAAAAAGCACCAGTACCTGGATATTTCATTTCTGAACTGTTTCGGAGGAAGTTAAACACGCTATTTAGAACCAAACAATGGACATTTTGCTTTTAAACTGCTGTAAAAAATGTGCTACAAGTAACGCAATATCATTTTGCAACTATCATGTGCCAGTTAAAAACTTTCATTCACTGGGGTATAAATATATGGAGCATAATTTGTAGAATTAATAATATGCAGTTTTGGGTTTTATGTGATTCATTTAAGTTAACCTAAATCCTAATCAGTAGATTTATCTTGTTCTCAGTAATATCTAGACATCCTTAAACAGATTGGCCATATTAACATATGTTAAGTTTATTTTTCTTCCCATTTTTAAGCACAAGTCTAACTAAGTGTAATGAGGTTTATGCTGAAAACAGAAAAACAAGAAGAATAACTTGTGTAATTTTGTTTTACTAAAAAATAAGACAAACATACTGATTGAGAAAACATGTTTTTTTTCAAGAGTATCAATGTGTTTGAGAAATCCATTGTGGAGAGATTAAAAACCATCACTTGCATTAAATCATATGGACTAAAACCTAAGTAAATGTCATGCTGTCAGACTCTGTTCCATGTCTCGTGTTGTGTTTTCCTCCCCCACGTGCTGCAGTTGAATTCTTATGCCCATATTTGTTTTTTCCCGTTCCTGTCCTTATGCTCATTTGTTCCAGGTCTTCCCTGTTTAGTTCATTTGATCCCACGTGTGTCCCATTAGTTACTGTGTATTTAAAGTGTGTTCTGCCCCTCGTTTCCCGTTCGCTGCTAAATGTAATTTTGTGTTCTGTGTTTCCCGTGTTCCTGTTTTCCCAGCTTTGTTTTCATTAAAGACTTTGGAATTTGCTTTACCCCTCGTCTCCTCTCTCCTTCGTTCCCGTGCTCCCAGTATGAATCGTGACAGAACAGCGGACCAAAACAGTAAGCGGTGGCCTTTCTCCCGTGTTTTTGTTTTCTTTTTGAATAGTCTTTTTTTTCCCATTTTTATCCCCGTGGTATGGGACCACCCTGCTGTCAAGCTCACTGGCCGCAGCTCATTCAAGCCCGCCAGCCACTGCAAAGTCAAGCCCACCGGCCGCGGCTCCCACAAGCCTGCCAGCAGCTCCTGAGTCAAGCCCGCAGGCCGCTCTGAAGTCGGGCCCTCCAGCCGCCCCTGAGCTCACTCCAGTGTCGGCTCCAGCCCCAGATCTCGCTCCAGTGAGGGCTCCTGTTCCCGAGTCTAGCCCACGGAGGGCTCCTGTTCCCGAGTTAAGCCCACGGAGGGCTCCTGTCCCCGAGTTCAGCCCAGTGAGGGCCCCTGTCCCTGAGATTAGCCCAAGGAGGGCTCCAGTCCCGGAATCCAGTCCAGAGCGCACTCTTGTGCCCGCACCTCGAAAGTGCCCACCAGTGCCCGCTCCTCCAGAACACCCTCAGGACTCCGTTCCTGCCAAGATGCCTGTAAGCCTCTCCAAGTATTTTTTTTTGGGGGGGTAGTAGGGCTTCAGCCGGAGAGGCGGAGGTGGGGGCTGCGGCATCGGAGGCTGCTCTGCCATGGCTTCCTGGACTGTCGGATCCGCCATGGCCTTCTGAGTTCCCTACTTCGCCATGGCCTCCTGGACTGTCTGATCAGCCATGGCCTCCTGGACTGTTTGCTCTGCCATAGTTCCCCGAGCTGCCTGATCCGCCATGTCTCCCCGAATGGGTATCGCTCTGGAGGCACGCCGTCCCCTGTCTGTCCTGAGGTTCCTCCAGAGCACTGGCTGCGGCATCGGAGGCTGCTCTGCCATGGCTTCCTGGACTGTCGGATCCGCCATGGCCTTCTGGACTGTTTGCTCTGCCATAGTTCCCCGAGCTGCCTGATCCGCCATGTCTCCCCGAATGGGTATCGCTCTGGAGGCACGCCGTCCCCTGTCTGTCCTGAGGTTCCTCCAGAGCACCCACCCCCCCTCCCCGTTGGATGTTGTGTGGCGCGACGACGCGCCTTCCGGGAGGGGAGAGTAATGTCAGACTCTGTTCCATATCTCATGTTGTGTTTTCCTCCCCCACGTGCTCCAGTTTGATTATTATGCCCATATTTGTTTTTTTCCTGTTCCTGTCCTTATGTTCATTTGTTCCAGGTCTTCCCTGTTTAGTTCATTTGATCCCACGTGTGTCCCATTAGTTACTGTTTATTTAAAGTGTCTTCTGCCCCTTGTTTCCCGTCTGCTGTTATATGTCATTTTGTGTTCTGCGTTTCCCGTGTTCCCAGCTTTGTTTTCATTAAAGACTTTGGAATTTGCTTTAATCCTCGTCTCCTCTCTCCTTCGTTCCCATGCTCCCAGTGTGAATCGTGACACATGCTCAAGCAACAGTAAACTGTTGACCCTGAAGAAATAAGAATCTAAATTTACAAGCCCACCTAAACAATTTGCATTCAGATACACATATCTCACTTTTTATACATTGTAACCATGGTACTGTAAATCCAAAGACATTTCACCGCTGTGAAGAGTTGAATTGTTCTCTCTCTATGGAAGAATGACCCGATCAGCCTGTGGAGGTGACTTATTGAACACAGCAGGATCTGCAACTCAATATTAATCCATCCATCTTTACCCAGGCAAACACAGGGGAAAGAAGAAACTGCATATATATATATATATATATATATATTTTTTTTTTTTTTTTTTGTAACCTGCATACTGGTTTCACTTCATGTGATATTCAGTAACACTATTAAGAGTGCTGTGTTCACTAGGCTGAGAATTGAATAATTTATATCCATGAGAACACTCATATTGCTAACCAGTGCAGTAGGTGAATATAAGGTGACCAGATTCTGAAATGAAAACCGAGGACATTTTTATTTCAGTAGTCAGTCTACTGTGTCATTTAAGTTATTGTCTTTGATTGATAATATTAAAAAGGTTGAATTAAGATTTTGTGGAATTCTCTCTCATATGACTTGTTACATTTTGTCATTAACTCAAACTTTTCATCAACTCAGAGCTGTTCAGAGTAGATTTTCCCTCGTTTGCATAGTAGCTAACATTCTCAATGAGCTTTAGTGAGGTGTATTTTAATGTTTTTAATTTTGTTCTGTTCATTGAAACTGATTCTAAAGTATTTAATGACATAATGCTTATTGCACAGCCAAGTGCAATATCCAGTACATTAGCTGTTGTTTCACTTTGTGGTTTATTTTGAACAGCAAACAAGGGGCCATTACTAAGGACAGATCCAGCCCACCAAAAAACGAGGACGTCAAGATGCCACCTGAAATGGTAAACAATGTTTTTTTTTTCTTAAATTTTTCAGGTTTTACTTAATAGATTTGCACCATGTTGTACTACTAACACACTATCTTTATTAATAGCACAATTAGATCAAATATCTTCACTCTAAAAAATACTGGGTTATTTCAACCCAACTTTGGGTCAAATATGGACTAACCCAACCGTTGGGTTAAATTTTTACATTAAAGTATGTTTTTTTTTTGCATTAAAGTAACCAAAGTATGTTACATACATGTCATGAAGACCCTAAAGATTCATACCAACTTGTGGAAAATGGGCATTCAATGTCCTCTTTAAGAGTGGTGTCTGCGCTGTCTCTGATTTCATATGAAAAGATGTGTAATGTGTGATTATTAACTGTAATCTAATTATTTTTCCCTTGAAAAGTAAAGTAAGGGGTTACTTTTTTCTGCAGTTTAATTACATGTTCAAGATTTGATGTTAAAATTAATTTTTAATGTAACTTTCTCCCATTAAATACTTTAAAAACTGGTCAGTTCAAGAATAATTTATGCAATATTATATTATTTATTTGAGACAATTAAAAGAGCAGTTTCATGTCTATCTTTGTATTGTTCAACTGGTCGAGACTGATATAGGATTTACAAAGTAATTAGTCGTAATCCAATACTTTTTAGAGAGAGTAATTAGTGCATTAATCTAATTACACTGATGAATATGTAATTAGTAGCTGGTAATAATACGTTTTTTTAAAGTAACTTACGCAACATTGGTGTATAAACATGCTAGAACATATTTCATAAAACATTTATAAATAAATTGCATTTTGTAATGAATTTCTTATCATGCGATTAATTCTTAAGAAATGTTTTCTAATATTTCATCAATATGGAAAATGTATCTGCTTATAAAATGTATTTACCAAATCGCTCACAAATAAAAGATACAAAAGACTCACATACACATATAATAATCCTACTAAGTGAGTAAATAAATAAACATAATCAGAATAATAGGCAAACATTGGTAATAAATAAATACATACATAAATACAAATAAAAAAAAGTAAATACACTGAAAAAAGTAATAACATCATACCCTTTTATGCCTGCTTTCATAAAAGTCTTTCCAATCAAATCTTTCCCAATCCAGTTATGACTGATTATCTATTTAACTTGAAACTATATTACATAACAAGAAATAAATGCTATTTCATGTTTTGAGCACATTAATTAATCCAATATGAATGAATCCAAGGGTGCTTCTAAATGTTCTTGTCTTATTTATTTTCACCTCAACCTGTTAAAAATGTTAAATGCAGAGGCTTAATTCCAAGGATGCATGTTAATTTAATTTGACTGTATCTGTTATTCATGAGTTATGCAGACGTAATCTTGAGATAAACCTGGATGGAGGAAAATCAATAAGTGTCATGCTGCAGTCCAGACTGATGGAAAGTGCATATGGGAAAAGTGTGCCTTCAGCTTCTGTTGTTTTATAACTGGGACGGGCATATGTGAGATCCAACCATGTAGCTCAAGGGGAATCACTTCTGAGCCATTTCCACTAAGATCAGAGGAAGTCAGGCTCTCCTCGACAAATTTAAACTATTCTCAATTATTATAATCTGATAAAATAATTCCCATCAGTTGCATCAGAATCTAATCATCTTGACCCCTGTGGCAAACCGTATTGATCTCTGGACTGGAGGAGAGGAAATAAACCCTGGCCGTGCACACGAGACAAAAGGTTTATATTAGTATTAATGCACTCATGCTTAATTAGTCCTCACGTTCATTTTAGACATAACTAATTGTGTTTATGTGAATACTTAGCAAGATTGGTATTTTTGCATAACTGTGTTCAAATTCAAATCCGCGAAACAGAACACATTTCTGCATTTGAACGCTGGCAGGTGTCGAAGCGCGTGTGCCGATCTCAGTTTTCTTTCACATCTTATTGCGCTTTTAAAGTCTCAATCAAGCACGTCCCGTTCTTTATTTTCCCATTCATCCATGCTTCATCACTGTAACGTGTCAGTAATTTCGACCACTGGATTTACGTGGCGTGACATAGACAATATAACAAAATGTATATTCATTGACATTTTATATTGTATCAACAATATACTATATGGACAACGGCTTGTTATTAAAATACTTCAAATTGTAAAAAAGGTGCACATTAGTGATTTTATTAATAATTCACTGTTAAGTGATAAAGTTCTGCTGATATCTCTGACCAGCTTTTAAAAAACAAACAAACAAATATTTGATAAAACACATGCACTAATCCCTTAACTATGACTTTAATATCATATCATCAAGTTAAACAAGATGGCCATCAATCAGAAAATTCTCAATCCAAACCTTGATGACGTCAGTGGTCACATGCAATGTTGCCAGATTGGATGGACAATTTACAGCCCAAAAGCTCACCAAAACCTGCCCACTCCAAAAAAAAAAATTAATAATTCGCCCAAAACGTTAACTGTTAAAATAATGTGACATAATGTTATTGCCATGTCAATCAAGGTTGATAAGGACCATCTTTAACTCCTTAAAACAAAATAATAATGACAAAATAATATAAAAATAGATACATTTCAGAGGAAAACTGATTAAATCAGGGCAAATACATTAAAGTTACCAAATATGACTAAAATATGCAGGCAGAAACTATGTCAAAACGGTAATCAAGAAATTAACCGATACCCTTGAAAAAACATGTGCATCATTTTCAACGTCAACAGTCAGAATAAACCAATTTAAATTCAAAAAGTGCCCAATATATAATTGATTGGAATAAGCAACGTAATTTGCAGGTATTTCACAGTCGTTCATGCACACACCATGACAAAACTGTCAAAACTGTCATTCATTGATACATACTGTAAGATAATTTGACCATAAAACAATAACAACAGCAGTAATGTGCTTACCTTCGTGTCACGCTTTAACTTCAGACTGAACTAGAGGAAGTCGTTTGTGAAGTACATATTGCAGAACATAATACAGAACTCGGCACAGTGCCATATTCAGTTTTGATTTTGATTAAATATTTCAACTGATATTAGAGCCTTCCTGTCATCTCCTTCCACAGGTGTAGCTCACGTTTTGAGAGTTGAGTCACTCTCCTATTCTTTACAGTGTAACATATATTCAGGACACTCTGGCATAATGATCACTTGAATATATAGCTATACATTCAAAATCTGATCCCTTATCACTCTAAAAATCTGTCAACTCAAGAATCATCACGTCTGACTGCTGATCCCTAGTGAATGGCTAAAGCTCACCAAAACCTGCCCACTCCAAAAAAAAAAATTAATAATTCGCCCAAAACGTTAACTGTTAAAATAATGTGACATAATGTTATTGCCATGTCAATCAAGGTTGATAAGGACCATCTTTAACTCCTTAAAACAAAATAATAATGACAAAATAATATAAAAATAGATACATTTCAGAGGAAAACTGATCAAATCAGGGCAAATACATTAAAGTTACCAAATATGACTAAAATATGCAGGCAGAAACTATGTCAAAACGGTAATCAAGAAATTAACCGATACCCTTGAAAAAACATGTGCATCATTTTCAACGTCAACAGTCAGAATAAACCAATTTAAATTCAAAAAGTGCCCAATATATAATTGATTGGAATAAGCAACGTAATTTGCAGGTATTTCACAGTCGTTCATGCACACACCATGACAAAACTGTCAAAACTGTCATTCATTGATACATACTGTAAGATAATTTGACCATAAAACAATAACAACAGCAGTAATGTGCTTACCTTCGTGTCACGCTTTAACTTCAGACTGAACTAGAGGAAGTCGTTTGTGAAGTACATATTGCAGAACATAATACAGAACTCGGCACAGTGCCATATTCAGTTTTGATTTTGATTAAATATTTCAACTGATATTAGAGCCTTCCTGTCATCTCCTTCCACAGGTGTGAGTGTGAGTCACTCTCCTATTCTTTACAGTGTAACATATATTCAGGACACTCTGGCATAATGATCACTTGAATATATAGCTATACATTCAAAATCTGATCCCTTATCACTCTAAAAATCTGTCAACTCAAGAATCATCACGTCTGACTGCTGATCCCTAGTGAATGGCTAAAAGTGTGGCAGGCAACATCAGCATCAGCACCAGCATCAGCCGAATCTGCAGAGGGCATGTGTTTTTAGTAACGTCATGGTGACTGACTGGATGCAGTATATGTACACTTGGATTTTGTTTGTTAACCTATTAGCCCATCTATTTAAACGTTTGAAAACTGAAAAACTGACCCAAACCAGCCCGAATTTTGTCCATCCTCCCAAACCAATTTTTACCCACACAATCAAATTCAAAACTGCCCAATTGGGCAGGAACCTGCCCAGGCAACACTGGTCACATGGCTTGCACAGCACTCAAATAAATAATGTAACCTTAACTAGGGATGTTTGAGTAACTAGGACTTTTAGCACAAATATAAAGATTTAATAGATCTGTAAGGTAAACAAACAATCACACTTTAAGTAGTCAACAAAAATAATTAACACATTTGTTAGAACAGATGTATCACCCTGACTTTTTTTTTTCTTTTTACTTCATGCATCCTCAAAAATCTCAAAATCACTTTTAACTTTTAGCAGAGAAAATAAAATATGCTTATTATAGAGGAGGTGTATTCCAGTAATTCTATGCATGAATTGCATTTTTAATGTATTGTTTTTTTAGGCTCCAGCACCCCTGTGACCCTACAGAGAATAAGCAGTGTGGAGAATGGATGCATGTATTATTGAATAAATGAACAGTAAACTGACCGTCATGTCACTGACCCACACAGCTATACAAAGCATTATAGATGCAGTTTTGAGAAAACTCATCTCGCCTTGTACGTCCTGCAAATACTTTAAACTGCCCAGTCAGGAAAACTGACTCTGCGAATTTCCTTCTAGCAAATATTGTGGGAGCCCACATATTTATAATTCACTGAACCGTGTGAAGGAAAATAAAAGCCCATATAAGTTAGAAGCTAAAGGTTAATGAATAAGAGCAGCCATGAGAGGTGTGAGAGGCTCTGCCATTTTCAAAGGATGTGGGTAGAGAACCAACTCTTTATGGGTAGAGGCTTGAATTGAAGCAATTTTTCTTTTTTTTAAACCTCGCCTCTCGGTTAAGGTCGGTTAATTATATAGCTGGCATACTTTTAAGAAGCCAATAATTCTGAAGATCAGCTCACAGGTCATTGATTCCTGACAGCTTTAGCCAACGGAGTTCACTTTCATGCATTTCAACGGCCCCCTCCATCAGCGTGTTCCCTATAATGAATCACTTTGAGAGAGGAGGAATATTGTACAGTCTGAAGCTCAGACAGACTGGCCACCGACGCTCACCGATCATCTGATGCACACGGCACAAAAAAAAATAAGCAAGCGCTGACGGAAATAGCAAGTTCCACCCTGACTGGCAGGCTTTAGGCAGCTTAAGGGAGTTAGAGTAATTTTTTTTTTCAATTTTATTTAAAAAGATTTAATTGATAAAAACTCAACAACAACAGCAATAATAATAATAATAATAATAATAATAATAATAATAATAATAATAATAATAATAATAATTATTATTATTATTATTATAATAATAATAATAATAATAATAATAATAATAATAATAATAATAATAATAATAATAATTATTATTATTATTATTATTATTATTATTGCTGTTGTTGTTGTATATATACTGTATATATATATATATATATATGTATATATATATATATAAATCTGACAGCTTTGGATGGTGTTATTTTAGTATCATTGAGATACTGTTGTAGTTTTTATTAGTATTTTGTTACAAATGTATTAATATTTAGATTGTTTTTTAGATTGAGTTTTTAATTTATATATTCCATTTCTTTTTCTTTTAGAATTAATTTTTTTTTATTCTTGTTGTTTTATATGTCTACATAGTTCCTCTTCAGGAACTCGAGCTGCGTCGGAGGATGCTTCGGGAACGCCCTTCAGCGTGACCGGCTCTGAATCTCGTGTGTAATCAGACCAATAGATGGGCGAGACGTCACAGGCGGGTGACGTAATGACAGGAAGCTATAAAAGCACGTGACCACTCCACAGACCTCGGGCAGGGTGGCCACACATGACCGCACCCTGACCGGTGAGGGATGCATCCGTCGCTAGCGTTACGCGGTGAGAAGGAGCTCCCAGCACCGGGCCCTGAGACAAGAACCAAGGTTTCCTCCACAAGTCCAAGGCACGTAGGTATCGCTTCGTGATCTTGATCATGCGAAGCGGGTTTCCCCTCGGCGAGACCCCTTGGTCTTGAGTCACCACTGTAGGGGTCTCATGTACAGCAGGCCAAGAGGTATCACGTTGGACGCAGCTGCCATCAGACCCAGTCTCTGAAACTGCTTGACAGTGAGTGACCGGCCTTCTCTGACTCTCGCGACTGCGGTGAGGAATGACTCGATCCGAGCAGGAGACGTACATGGTGGTGAAGCAGATATGGAGAGTTTTTGGCCAGGCCCTGGTTGACCTGTTTGCGACTCAGATGACATCGCACTGTCCCCTCTGGTTCTCTCTGAGTCATCCAGCTCCACTGGGGCTGGATGCCATGGTACAGACGTGGCCGAGGCTTCATCTGTACGCCTTTCCCCCGATCGCTCTGCTCCCGGGAGTTCTGGAGAGCGTGCGCCAGGATGGGGTCTGTCTTCTGATAGTAGCCCCGTTCTGGCCGGGCCGAGTATGGTCTCGGACCTGATTTCTCTCCTCGACGGCGCTCCATGGGAGATTCCCGTCAGGAGAGATCTTCTCTCACAGGCGGGGGTACGAGGGTCATGGTCTCTTTCTGGTCTAAGTGGACATTTCCTGTCCAGAACAAACTGCTAAGTGGACTAGACTTCAAGCAGTAAGTTAAAAGAATGAGTATGCATGCCTAAAGCGAGGATTCAAACAGAAATTCAGAGTAGGATGCATGTCATGTTTGGCCATAGATAATAGAAGATCCTTCTTAAATGACTGAATTGTTAAAGGGAAGTCTTTGAAGATAGCAACGGCTGTTGCCAACTGCCTAGTGTTCTTTAGTGAACTAAGCGCCAGCTGTCCTGCTGATGAAGTTGAGATTCAGCATTTGAAACACAATGGCTTGCTCAAAGCAGGAGGAATGGGTGTCATCAGAGCTTTTGTTGTCGTTGTTTGCTTTTTCTCCTCATTCGCTGGTATCTCTTCTCTCCGCATTAGCATCCAAAGCAAGCATTTCCAAGGAATAAGCATTCCTAAATGGCCCAGTTTTCCTCCTAAAGCAGGTGAAATCAGTTAAGACTAAAAAAAAAATAAAAAAAAAATGTTGTTGTCCATTTTCTAAAGTAGGAGATATGTAAGGCGTAATCCCTCTGTTTCCTGGCAGGATGAGATGTGACATTTAGATAACACATCAAGCTCAGCGGGTCGCTGCATTGCCTGGGCTCTCAGTGCATGGATGTCATAAACAATGACCATTATTTCACCAGTGGCAAGGAAATGAAGAGTGTTGCTACATATTCTTATCCTCCTTTAGAGAAAGCCTGGCACTTTCTGTTTTATTTAAGAAGAGATGAAGATCCCAAAGGAGCAGAATGTTTTAAGAATCTGTGATTAATGAAACATTCATCATAAATTTTGTATGGGAACAGGAAGACATGTCACTTTCTATTTAGACCCAAGAGGAGGAGAGGATAGGGTGGGGGAGGACAGGAACGAAGGTTGAGCTGGTAAAAAGGGGGGACGTTGGGGGTGAATGTCAGGGGAGGCTTGCTAGGAAGAGATCTGCAGCTCAAAAAAAAAAGAAGAAAAAAGCCTTTGGAATTCATAAGATGTTGACTCTGGGCAGAGCTTTGCAGCTTTGAGGGCCTTTATTTTGCAGCACTCTGGTTCTTCATGTTTTTCTGAGACCTCCTGTCACTGGACACTGCAATGTGACAGGAGATAACAACACAGTTATTAGAAGCCTTTCACATGGCCAGTCAAGTGGGCACACATCGAGGGAAAGTGCGACACACAGAAAGCGTGATGAAGGGTTTGCAGGCTTTCTGAAAAACTTTCTATGAATCTTTTGCTCTGTGTGAATGCCAACTAACACTGACTGCTTGTCTTACAGAAGAAATATCATATATAAAGGGGACCAAACAGAAAGTATTAATATCAAATCTGAATGTATAGCTATAAATCTGTACAGTGGCTATTGATACAAATCATGCATACTTTTGTCTTTTTTTTTGTAATTAAATGCGTGTCTGAGCTTATAATTAATTATGCACACTGCTTTTTTGACCATTATTTAGAGACTGCATGTAATACGTGTACTTATTGTCACACTGCAGGTCCATTTCTGAAGATGTTTAAAACCTATTAACACTTTCCTTTATAAATGAACTCTTTCCCCGCCATTGATGGAGGATGCATACTTAACAACTACCCTGCTAACTATTAATAAGCAGCAAATAAAGAGTTTATTCAGAGAAAACTCTTAGTTAATAGTGAATATGTGTTCCCTAGTCTAAAGTGTTACCGAACGTGATTATCAAACATTAAACAGCTTGTTAATTGATAACAATTGTTATCTCTAAACATTAACAGTCTGTTACGCGACACTGTATAGCATTACAAAAGTCCCGTATTTGACAGACAGATCTGTCTGTCAAATACGGGACTTTTGTAATGCTATCCAGTGTTGCATAGGCAGCATTGTTGCCACTTGATTTATGTTTAAATGTATCTTATGGGAATAGTATTTTTTATTTTTTTTTTCTTCTTTTCTAAGAAACAATAACATTTTGCTTGCAATGACAGCCCTGGGCTTTCTGGTGTTTTAGCACAACACAAACAACAAATATTGAAGGAAAGACACTGGGAGCAGGAGACCCGCACAGTATTGATGCCTTTGGGCAAAACACTTGTGTTTTGAATGGGTCTGGAAAGAGGAGAGAAGAATCCAATAAAGTAAACATGGCAGCTGCAAGAGCTGTGAACTTCGAGTGATTTCACAGCACCAGAAGTTTGACAGTGGTGGCACCATTGAGTGACTGTTGATAACATAGCGGTGTGCTTTGAGTGAGCAACAAAACTAGCAAATGCCAGCTCTGAATACTAATTTACAGCACAGACCACAGAACAGAACACAATAGTGATCTCCATCTTTCAGCACGCACACACACAGACACACGGTTTGCTTCTACTGTCTCCTTCTCACACTTTCTGTCACTGATTGAGGCTTGTGTAGTTGTTTTCAGCCCTTGCAAAACACTGATGCATGCGTCAACACACACACAAGTACTTGACAGTCGACTCATGTCCGCAGCAGAGTTTTACCCCCTGAGGCGATTTGAATCTATTGACGCACTAAGCGCTAATGAAAAAAAGGGGGAAGAGAGCAAGAGGACTGAGTTGAAGTGGAAAAAAGAGGAACACAGACTAAAAAATAGAGAGTGAAAAACTGAGAGGTCTCATTCTAGTTTCGTCAGCAGTGACTCCTGACGCAAGAGCCTTTGAGACATGGCGCAAGCCTGGAGCTACTTTTGATGACGTAAGATAGCCATCAAATAACTGCCAGTGGCTGTGAGGGAAATGGAAGGGGAGGAAACAAGCTGGTGTGGGGTATTGTTGGGCAAATCCACCATTTGCCATCCACCATCCCTGCCTTTTCCGTTCCATCCAACCTTTGGGACAGCAGAACAAAGGAATGGCAGCACCGATAGCAAAGGTCACTCCATTCCAGTGCCAGTTCAGCAATTTGGCATGGGTTTGCTTATCCATTCTACATCAGCAACAGACCCTACATGGCGTCAGAAACAGAGGGCAGCCATTTCCATAGTCCCAGCTGCACTTCTGAGCCTGTGAGAAGTGGATCGGTCTTGCCTGGCTGGGTGTGCGACATCAAAAAACCAAAGTCAAACCAAGGTTCCCTTCCATCATTTACACCAATGCACAACTGTCAACGTCCACTTTGAGTCATTAAAAGTGTCTATTACATGCTTTCTCTTCTACATTCCAATTTATACAAAAATGCATTCAAAATGTCAAAAGTTATGGGGTGCAATCAATTTGTAGAGAAAAAAAAAACAACAACAAGGAACAGACCTTCATGACTGTGTTCATGGTAAATAAGTATGTTAAGGCCATGAAACACCAAGCTGAGATCAAAGAACTAGTGCCGACCAAAGCAGACTGTGTTGTTGCCTTGTGCCGCTTGCATCTGGGCCAAAAAGTTGCGATTGAACACACGGGCAAGACTACAGCCAATATCCAACTAGTACGTACGTTCTACGCCTGTGTGAGATGAAATACCATCAGGAGGCAGCAGTCCAGGTGTTCTCAACTCAAGAGCTGCTTTGTTTACGGCTTGTATATCCACTGTCCTAGTTTTGGTTTCTCTTTTTGAATGACAAATGTGGACTACTGCAGGGGATCTCAACTCTGGCCCTCAAGGTCCACTGTTCTGCAAAGTTCGGCTCCAACCTTGATCAAACTCACCTGCCTATAACTTTAGAGTATTCCTGAAATAATGCATTAATGATCTTGATTAACTTATTCAGGCTCGTTTGATTACAGTAACAGCTCAAATCTGCAGGAAAGTGAACCTCAAGGGCCAGAGTTGAGAAAAACTGCAATAGTTGCAGTAGTAATTGGTCATTCAGAAAGAGAAACCAAAACTAGGACTGCAGATATGCAAACCGTAAACAAAGCAGCACTTGCTTACCATTTTAAATAATATCAGTTGATCAGTTGATCTCCATTTTCTTCATTCCAGGCGGCCATTTCTTCACTTTCGCTTTTCTTCTCATGCACTGGTTCGCTAAGTTGAACAGCCAATCAAAGCGATCTCCCACACCGAATGCCAGATGCTAATTCAACATGCTTAATAGGCCAAAAAGCCAAAGTCTGGGTCAAACTAGTGCCGAAGATGCAGAAGACCAACATAATAACAAAATTAATACATTTTATTTTGTGCACTGTAATCCAAATCTTAAGAATCTATATGACTGTGAGGAACAGACCCAAACTCAAGCCATTATTCAGCCATCTTCATCTCCATCCTGAGCAGCAACCGAAAGCATCAAAACCATTACAAATTTAAAAAAAATGATTGCCGCTTCAACAGCTTTACAACAGGTTTTATGGCAGGAAAATTGAACGCTCATTGGCTCTCGCCTGCTTCGTCACAGATTGCAACATGCCTTGTTTCTTGTAAGGTGTGTTTGAATGGGAAATCACAGAGTGATTCACAGACTGGATCGGGATAATGATCTGGATAATATTTTCGGCAATTAACATCTTAAATTCTATGTTGTTACTAAAGTGGTCATTTCCCTGCATATTTGGGTTTTATATCTATTCATATTCACAACATTTCTTATGGAGAAAATTATAAAAATGCATTAATACAAATATTTTAATTACATAAGATTCATAAATATTTGACTTTTTTTTTAGCTGTAAATCCTTAGCTATTTTAAATTTTTAAACATTGAAAAATGTCCAAATTGTGTGTTTAAGTGTCATTCATAACGTGCAAAATGTTTTACGTTTTGTGCTTGTAACCATTGCATACTAATAACCACATATAAACATTGAGACCAGCCTGATGTGTCAGGGCCTTTAATATATTTGGCCTTTTTCATGACAAGCTTGTAAAATTAGATACAACTCCCGCAAAACCTAGTAATTTTTATAACTATATTTGAAAAAAAAAAAAATAAAGTATGTTTATTTATTTTTTTATTTATTTTATTTTTTGTAATGAGTGTGAGTATGAGATACACAACTGTTACTGACTTGCATCAAGGTCATAATTTCGATTCCCAAGGAATGCAAAAAAAAAAAACATACCTTAAAAAAAATCACATTACGTCAGCTACAAAAGGCATAAGGTCTTGCAAATAATGCACAGATATTAAAGTATATCGTTGTTTATTACTTACATACTACAGCAAGACTGGTCTCATTACATCTTTTAATCTTAGTATCTACTTGAAACTTTTGACATCGCAACTCGGAAGATATGCACCGACTACCTCCGATGCGCCTGTCTATCACATCACTGATGTTATGTTTGATTACTAAGCAACGCAGTCAGACACAGACCCTCATAACACTGCTCCCGATGTATCAAAAGAATAAAATAATGTGGCTGGGATTTGTTTTCATATTCAGAAGCCCAGCTTCATTTGCACAACAGAGGCAGCGATGCTGGAACTGGCATTGATTTCTTTTGATTTATCCATACAGGGCATTACTTGGAGTCCATGTTCATCAAGCCCAGCACACGCTCACCTACTGTTTATGAAGGAATGGCTCTGATCCCTAATGAAACACAAGCAAATCATCATCCTCAGTTTCTACCCAAACACTAATTTAGGGATTGGCAGGCTCAATAACATAGCATCAATAGCATCATTCTTCATTTGTTAAAAGAACGCTTTGCGGTTCTCTTGCGCCACCAAGTTCCTTGACTTTAGAGCAGGTATATAATCAGTCTGCAAGACACGACTTTCAGTCAATGGAAGAAAATGTAACTCCAACAGGTCAAACTAAGTGTGCATGCAATTAGATCCAAGCTATACGATTTACTTTAGGAGGTGATGCATATTTTATCATTGCAGGTTGACACCTGAAGCAAAACCCTGGATGTAACTGGAGACATTAGCGAGAATTACTGCCCGACTTTATGATCAGCAGTCACGTCTCGTCAGGAGGCACAAATGCGTTTAAGATAAGGTAGTATTGCTGCGGCCATATCAGATAATCTAAGCAGTGATTTTGCTGTGTGTGCCAAACTGCTGACAAACTAGGATCCGATTTATGCAGAATTGACATTTTAGTGAATACAGTTATGAAAAAAAGGCATTTTTACAAATTTGTGAGTTAGATCCAACAATGGAAGTACAGGGAAGATGCCAAACATGCAGTGGCCCATACACAGCACCAGACCTGCTTTCATTTCCAACTCAATTAGACCATGAGGAAGATTGTTGATTATAAAGACTTATTTCTGCACAGTGCCTTGCACAATACTATGTTATGACCTCAAAACACTTTTAACAGTACATGATTTGTAAGCTAAAACATTTTGACATTTACATCACATTAACAGCTCCATATGTTTGGCTTTTCTCATAAACTTGCTCGGTAGCACACCTGGTACAGCATTGCACTTGTGATGCAAAGTGCGAGGGTACAAACCTTGAGAAACACAAGTCACAATAAAAAAGCTCAAAGACTTGTAGAAGCAAGATAAAACTGCATGTTTGCTTCAGCAAATGTGCTTTTATCTCACGTTCATCTGTTACCTCCATAGGTTATGTTTAGTGTACAGGTAGGTGCTATTGTATTTTCAAACGCGATAGATCTTTAAGTGCCACTCATCAGTCATTCACACAATGTCTGAACTGCCATGATACGTACAACAACAAACTTTTCCAGATTCACATTGGGTATGTTAACATGGACAGCAATATTCCGATATTAATACGATTAAGACAATATTCTGATTAAGAGTCTACCATGTGAACACAGATTTTTGATTACCTTAATCTGGCTAAAGTCATACTCGAACTAAACACAAATCAAGTTAAGACATGTGGAGTATTCCTATGTTAGTCGCCTTATTGAAGTGCAGTATAGACATGTACACACCTTAATCACACTATTACTTTTGTGTAGGACTTTTCACCTCATTTTGCGACAGGATACGCACATGGCCGTGGTCAACGTTTGACGGCAAACATAAGAGCATGGCTTCAAGCAAGAAGACACATTTTTATCCGTCATCGTCTGAGATAGCATGACAAATAATTAACGAAGGAGAACTGTATGTTGATACAATAAATTCTGGAGGGGACGTCGGATGGCGTCGCGTGGGAACGTAATGATGTGTGCTATTAATAGATCTATATACGATAACATGTCAAATGGGTACATGAAAGGAATATTCTAAAAGCAACTCATGGAAACACCTTAATCATAATACTGTCTTATTCAGAATAAGGTAAATAATTAGATTACTGATGTCCATGTAAACATACTCATTGTCACAATCACATTTGTTTGGATTCCTCCTGTGTTTCGTCATCGTCTGCCTTAGTCTTTCATTTGTTGTCACGGACACTAATTATGTTCAGTTCTGTTTCAGTCTAGTTGTCCGGTGTTGTCAAGCTTGGATGTGTTATATGTTCTCTGTTCGTGTTGGATTCATTAAATATTACCTATTTGCCTTCATCTTCATCTTCGCGTGTGTTTATACAACCACCCGTGTGACACATATTTGTCTATTACAGATAAAACTCATCAATCAATCAATCAATCAATCAAAACACTCCAACAGGTTGTGAAAGGACAGAGGCCTTAGCTTATGGAAATGCTTTTTCTGATCCAACCTCACTGTGTGGCTACAGTGTAAAGACTACAGAAACATACGTCTCTGCGTTCAGGTAGTATTAATAGGAAACACAGTTTGCAAAGAATCTGCAAACAAAAAAAAGAAAATAACTTTTCATCTTGCAGAAAAACATGCAGTGCACTGGTTTTACTTATTTTCAAAGATAAAACTTTGTGCCTTCTGTGACTGCCAGACTACTTTACATAACACGTGCGTACTCATGTTTCCAGTGTAAGGGTAACAGGTCAATAATAATTTAATAATTTAGCTCAAAGGGAATCATTTAAGATTTTAAAGGGAACTCCACCATTGATATGCAAGGGAATTAGGACAGAATCACTGTTTTACGGCGGATCACTGAGAAACATGAATACGACCCCTTAAGCTATTCAATAGTTATTAACACACAATACATACACAATAAATGATTAAGACATGATGGTTAAACATGTGGGTTAGATACATGATATGGGGTTAGATATATAGCAATGGTTAGTTGCTCGAGTCCTTTTAGTGTCATTTAGATGCATCTTCACATGGAAATGAAGTTTCTTTGGCAATTTGTGGACTTAAGGAGACCAGAGATTAAAATGTCTGTAAGGAATTTTAGTCTGTCTGTTCTTTGTCTTTAGTGGAGGAAGTCAATTTGAAGCTTGTGATCACTGTCACATGTTTCCATGTGGCGGTCACGCTGTGCATCTCTTTTGACCATTATTCTTGATAACTTGCCCCAAAATTGGACTTGTCAATGTGTTCTTTTGTGTTAATGTTGAAGACTGTTCTGTGACAGGGTCTTAGGTTTAGGCTTGCTTCAGAGAGGCTGGGGTCTGATTTATGACATCCTGTTGTCTTGGGCCTCAGTGGAATTTTTGTGACTCCTCGTGCCTCAACTCGGTTTTGACCAAATCTTAGATTGTCTGATTCGGTCTGATATCCTACACCAGACAAAACATGCACTATTCTTACTGGCTTTCTTCAATAATTTGACTACTAATTTGGCAAGCTTATGAGACCAAGATTTGTTTGCTTGTGTCCATGTGTGTTTGTCATGCATTAGCATAATGAATGCTTATGTTTTGCATAGACTCATGAAGGCTGTGCCGTGTCCCTCAGACACATCGGGTATGTTGGAATCAGCAGAATTATTCACATCATGCAGATATGAGAATTCATGAGATCCCATCTGGTTATGAAGCTGTCCTAGTTCTGATAGTAGACCCAGAACATTATTACATTAAAGGAATAGTTCATCCAAAATAAAAGAAGAAAAGAAAATGTATTATTTACTCACCCTCATGTCATTCCGTTTTATATTCTATTATTATTATTATTATTATTATTATTTTACCATGAAATACACAATTTTATTAAGGGGCTGTTAACATGACACAACTAAAAATTGAAAACTTTTCTTGTGTTTTGGCCATTCATTTCCATGACAACAGCGTTTTGGGGGCCTGAAAACGCAAGCTTTTGAAAATGGGTTTCAAAGTGCAAGTATTTGAAATCGATACCGTTATCATCTCCGTGTAAACTACAAAAACGCAAATATGTGAAAATGGTGATGTCATGCGCATGCTTATTATGTGTTCAGTCTATAGGAATGCGTATGTGCACAGTAGCGTAGTGTTTCTTTACAAAGTTATATAACCAACTACTGGCCTTGCATTTTTATTTTATTTATTTATTTGTTTTAATCAACAAAAGAGGTGCATCGACATTCTTCAATCTGGTTAATCTTAAACTGAACATTTTCTCAAATCTTATCCTGGAATTTTAGATCTTCGATGTACAGTTTTAGTCCAGCCCTTGGCTGTGGTTGAAGTCTAAAGGTGATTTTACTATCTATCCATCCATTCTTACAAAATAAAAAAACTTTTAATGACTTTTAAGGACATGGATTTCATTCTAAAGCATTTTTTTACATTGCAACCCTGATTAACTTTTTTCACTTAATAACTTTTAAGACTGAATGTGCAATATAAGGACAGAGCTTGTTTTTTTGTTTGAGGTCCATACGGTTCAAAAACATATTTTGCTCATCTCTGTCTTCTTTCTGTGTCTTTCTATCCCTTTGTAACATTTCCACCTCACTGCTGAGAGGCATCTATTATTTCTGTCACAGTGATTCCTTCATGCCTAAGCAAACTGTAAATTAGTTTGTTTTGAAGTGTGGTGGATGCCGAGGGTCGTTAGGTAAGTCTGATGAATGGTGCCATCCTCTTTCGCCTGTTGGATTGACAGTTCGGGATCAGAGTTTTAGCCAGTGAACCTTGAATCAATTTATAATCGATTTGATTCAAAAGTTAAATCAGGTTCTATGAGTTTGGACAAAGTGAGTGTGAGTGTAAGATTGTGGTGAGACAACACACAGGAGGCGGCGTGTGTTTGTCTGGAAACAAAAAAAGGTTTCCATGCTAACTTTCTTTTGTTGTGTGAAAATACTATGCATTTAATTCAGCAGTTTGCAAATAGGTGAATATTTCATTACAATTATACCTAGCCCCATAAATAAAAGCCCTAGTTGTGAGATTTTCATTAAAATCAATAAACATTTTTTTTTCTAACAAAACACAAAGTGGTTTAAGTCGAATGCATTCCAAAAATAATGGAAATTTGTCTCTCTGAGTCCACAAAAAATACAACCTTCAGGGACATTGGGATTCATAATTAAAAAAGTTTAAAAAGCCACTTTAAAATTCACCACCTTAAATCTCCTGATTTGTGTCCATTAATGGTGGTTTGTATAAAACTTTCCAAAATGGTTTAATTTCATATCCAATATCAAATGTATCCCACCAAACATCTCACATAATGATTCTTTGTACAATATTTTAACAAGACATTTGTACATTATTTTGCTTTTTAACTCGTCGAGTAATAAATCCTGAAGCCCATTCAAATTGAACAAAACTCCAGACTTATCTTTTAAGTATGGTGTGATCCAGAGCTTTGGAAAAGGGTCTCTCATATCAGGATGCAAATTTTCCTTTATCATATCTTTCAAAAAGTAACAATCGTCAAAACAAGCCCCATTAACTAGAGGCTCTTCCAACAACCAAAACAGAGAATTAACATTTTCTTGTCTTCTAATATTGAAAGATCTCCAAACCTTGAATAAAACATGTTAAACAGCAGGAAGTCCACTCAAGTGAATCTAGTTAATATCCATGAGTGTCCAGTCCCAGTCGTTCCACTCTCTGAAGAATGGTTTTCGCAACATCTCTCCACAACTCATCCACAGAACCAGTTAAAAACTTATGGATGAACTGCAATTGAAAAGCTGCATGTCTGCTCAATAAAGACACCAAACCTTATCCTCCTTCCTCCATTGGCAAAAAAAGCATGCTTTGAGGAACTCAGTCCATCCCAGAAGAAGTCCCCCAGTATTGCTTGTAACCATAATGATAGTCCTGTGGGAGGTTCAACACAATAAAACTTATGCCACACAGTTGATGCTATTAAATTGTTTACTATTAGTAATCTCCCACTGAAAAATAGTTGGGAGTGCACCCATCTCCATTTCTTGATTCTGCCCTCCATTTTTTTCTGTTGTCCCATCCAGGTTTTTCTGCTGCACAGATACATCTCCAAGATGTACTCCCAAATATTTAAAGCCCCCCTCTTCCAATTTAGTCCACCAGGTAAATCTAGCAAACCATTCTTCCATTTACCTTTAAACAGTGCATCATGTTTGCCCCAATTCACTCAAGCAGTAGCAATCACACCAAACTCATTAACAATATACTCCAAATTAATAACATCTTTTTTTTTTCATTCATTAAAATGCTTAGCATAGAATTGTACAGCCCTTTTCTCATATTTACAGGCTCTTTCAATTCCTGCCCATTTTCTGATCGATTAGAGTGCATATATGGACTCTTGCACCATTCAAATTAAGAGTGCCCACTTTTATTGCACTCATGTGAATGTATAGTTCTAAACAATATAGAAAAGCACACAGTAACACAAAAAAGAGAATCCTACATAGTTTCAAATCCATCCTCATTTTTTTAATTCCAGTTTCAATTTGGAAATAAATTAATTTAGCCTCCTATATGTCATGTACCGTAAATTGCTCTTCACCTTCTCTTCTCAACAACATCACGGCTGATTCAATGAATGCTTTCCGATCAGGAAAATAATCTACAACCTGGGCATTCTTCATATGCTTTGTCTTTTGTAGACAACTTCTCACTTTCTCAAAACTATACACTCTTTGTTGATTTTTCTCATTATTATCAACTACAGTTTCGCTGTTAGAATCATCCATTGCACTATACTCAGATCAACGAGCCGGCAAGGGTAATGAGACTATCACCACATCACTTGTGTATTTTAAAGGATTTCTAAAAGTGTTTCCTCTTACCTGAAGGAGCTTTAAACAAAATCTCATCTTTCTCAAAGTCAGTATTCTTGTTTTCTTCAGCTAAAATACATTCAGCTGCAGCTACAACAATAGCATCTGTCACATTCGTTTTACTTTGATTCTCAATGCCTGTGTCTACACTTTCCTCTCCCACAACTCTTCCAACATCAATACTAGTGTTTCCACCATCTCCACCTTCATTTCTCACATCCATCCCAACATTAACAATGCTAGTCTGTACCACATTACTACTACCAGCATTTTCATCTGTTAACGATTCAACCTCTGTACCCTCAACCTTCTCAGGGTACGCTTGTTGACATGACCTTCCTTCCCACACTCAAAGCACTTCATCATATCTGACAATGCAAAAAGTACATAATCAAATCCGTCAATTCGGAACTTAAATGCCACATTCAACTCATCTTCACCACTGTTTAAAATCATATGCACTTACCTTGTAAAACAAACAATGTGCTTGAGCAATGGAGACTTTCAACCAAGTGGTATTTATTTATTTATTTTATCTAATGTTAAAAGCCAAAACAGGGATGTCTTGCCACTTTGCTTTCCTTAATTAAGGAAATCAAAAAACTTAGACGGCATAAGTAATTAACATTTTATGAGTCAATGCCTGGTCATCACAAAAATGTCCAATAAACAGCCGCCATCCCTGTTCCCTGACAACCTTGCATTGTTTCCAAAGCACCAGAGACAGGAGGCTTTGTTCCACAGTCATTGGCTTCTTATTAATTAAAGCGCTCACAGTGTTTGGCTGACCGGGAATGAGGGAGGGGGAAAGAGGCTGTGTGTGTTTTTTTCTTTGGGTGCCGAGAGCTGTAGTGCTGTTTATAAGTGACTCTTTTCCTCTATTTTCAGAAGAGATGTCTGAAGCAGGAGTTCACAGTGATGGACCGGCCCGTGGGAGTCCATTAACAGGTCAGGAGGTGGTGAAAGGAGCATGGGCTAAATTCATTAGCACTTTCCAGCTACCATCTGAGTATATCGAGCGGTAGAACCGAGAGCAATGCTGCAGGTGTGTGTGTGGGGGGGTTTGGGAAAGGATTGGTTCTTAATTCAAGCTGATTTGTCACCATATGTCTCTGACTCTCATCCCTTTCATTGTCCTGCCCTCTGGCTTTCACATTAAAATGCTAAAAGCTAGTTTAGCATACGTTTCAATGATATATTGACTAGAGCTGGCTTTTCAAGGGCTGCATGATTTGAGGGAGGGGGGGCATTGTGATCTTTTTAGATTTATCCTTCTTTTTCTTTTTTTTAACAAGAAGAAGAATATCATCTCCACAATTACATGCATATTATTATTATTATTATTATTTTTATTTGTGTTCATATTGTATTGCAAAACACATTTGCTGCTATTGAGGTGGAATACAGGTAGGTTAGGGACAAGTTTGGTGGTATGGGTAGGCTTAAGGGTGGGTTAAGGTGTAAGGGATGGATCAACAATGTAATTATAAATGTAATTACATGCAGGTATTTTTTTAAATATAAGTACAGTGTAACAACATGTATGTACATAATAAGTGCTTTGTACCAAATGATTAATTTAAATGTAAGTACATCGTTGTTAAGGCCACTTAATATAAAGTGGGTCTGGCAAATATTAGTTTTGTATTGGTTTTAGCTTCTTTTTTCCTTCTGTCTTTCCCTTAAACTGATAACTTGGTGCCAGAGGAGCCTGATACAATAAAGTCATTGAAATGCATATACTGTATTGTCAGGTGGTTCAAATGTAAAACAATCTTTGTAGATTCAGTTGTATAATCAGCATATAAGAAAACAAAAATACTCTAAACATTGAATCAACTATCCACAACAGTAAACTTTTACAGTATACCTCCTGATTTAGAACAACTCAGTTTGACGCCTCAGGTATTAATGATGAGATAATGAGCTTATCAGTGTGGGAATTAATGAACGTTATATGAAACACCTCATTACAATGCCAATTAATCACACTCCTTCTTATACCGGCCTCTCCATGAGATAATCACCCCTGAATAATGTGTACTTAACCATGACCAGCAGACATAACACCAAACTTTCCTTCATGCAAAAAAAAAAAAAAAAAAACACTTCAAAAGATATCCACTAATATATACAGTAAATGATTTATTTCAACTAAATCAGTAAATGATTTATTTCAACATATATGGACAGAGATCCCTTACACTTTTGAAATACTTATGTTTCAGCTCTTAAAGTCCTACAATTTGTTTAAATATTTTTCCTCAACCAGAATTTGAGGCTTTTCTTATAACATTTCAGTGTCATAGCAAAGCACAATACTATAATGTTCCTTCACTTTGGTATCTGCTGACCATCCAATCAAAATCAACCTTAGTTCTCAGTGGGAACTTGTTAACTAGCAAGCTTTAGACTAAATTCCATTACATTAAAATCTGATTTAGCATGGATGTATTAAACTGTTCAGAAGTGACAGTAAAACATTTACAATGTTACAAAATAGTTTTATTTCAAATATATATATATATATATATTTTCTGTTCATCAAATAATCCTGATGGTTTCCACAAAAATATGAAGCAGCAAAAAAAAACAAAAAAAACTTTTCAACGTTGATAATAATCAAAAAATATATCTTGAACAGCGAATCAGCATATTAGAATGATCTCTGAAGGATCATGTGACACTGACGACTGGAGAAATGATGCTGAAAATTCAGCTTTGATCACAGGAATAATTTACATTTGAACAGAAATTAACATAGAAAACAGATATTTTAAATTGTAATAATATGTCACAATATTACTCATTTGACTGTATTGTTGGAGCCTTGGTGAGCATAGGAAACTTAAAAAAAAAAAAATAATAATAAAAAAAAAAAATTTTCTGACCCCAAACTTTTGAATGGTATTATACATCAATACCATTAAAAAACAAAACAAAAAAAAACAGACATAATTATGAGAAATGTATTATAATTATCCACGTTTATACAGTAAAATGGGGTGAGGGTTTGTAATCTTCTTGCATTGTGGTCTGTGAACTGTAGGTCTCACAAATGAAAGCCCTTTGGGTTTGAGGAACTATGTGTGAACTCAGAGGCAGTGGCTTTGAGCTTTGTTGTTGACCCAATTAGTGTGGTTTAGCCTTTTACTTTTTCACACTTTGATACATAGCACACACCGGGGGTGAGAGAAAACCTCAGTCCTTTGTTGGTACATCACCGATGGAAGACAGGAGATTTAGCACAGAACATTGTAGAAAATCTGGGAAACATGTTTTCCTGTGACCCCTGATTGAACCCAGTTTGAACCTCAGTTCTATCACCTATATCAGTTGTTCCAGAGGACCTTGACTTGTCTCTGATGTACAGAACTTTGTACAATTATACAGTTCCAAAGGCTGTAAATCATATTCAAAGTTTGACAACTTGAGTTATGAGAGTCATTCATGAATAATTCATAGTAAACGTATGCATATGTTAGCAGAAAACATAGAGGCAACTATGAACACAAAACCTAAACTAAAAAAAGGAACAGTTGACCAGTCATCACTTAATTCGTTTTTGTACTCTGAAAAAAAATGGGTAAAGTTCTCCTGACCGGAACATCAATAGCAAAGTAACTTTACACTAAAGAGGTCGATGCTTGGAAAAAAAAAAAAAAAAAAAAAAAAAAAAGAATATATAAAAACTTTTGGTCCCACTTTATATTAAGTGGCCTTTAACTACTATCAAAAAAATAAGTACAATGTACTTATTGTGTTCATATTGTATTGCAAAACACATTTGCTGCTATTGAGGTGGAATACAGGTAGGTTAGGGACAAGTTTGGTGGTATGGGTAGGCTTAAGGGTGGGTTAAGGTGTAAGGGATGGATCAACAATGTAATTATAAATGTAATTACATGCAGGTATTTTTTTAAATATAAGTACAGTGTAACAACATGTATGTACATAATAAGTGCTTTGTACCAAATGATTAATTTAAATGTAAGTACATCGTTGTTAAGGCCACTTAATATAAAGTGGGTCTGGCAAATATTAGTTTTGTATTGGTTTTAGCTTCTTTTTTCCTTCTGTCTTTCCCTTAAACTGATAACTTGGTGCCAGAGGAGCCTGATACAATAAAGTCATTGAAATGCATATACTGTATTGTCAGGTGGTTCAAATGTAAAACAATCTTTGTAGATTCAGTTGTATAATCAGCATATAAGAAAACAAAAATACTCTAAACATTGAATCAACTATCCACAACAGTAAACTTTTACAGTATACCTCCTGATTTAGAACAACTCAGTTTGACGCCTCAGGTATTAATGATGAGATAATGAGCTTATCAGTGTGGGAATTAATGAACGTTATATGAAACACCTCATTACAATGCCAATTAATCACACTCCTTCTTATACCGGCCTCTCCATGAGATAATCACCCCTGAATAATGTGTACTTAACCATGACCAGCAGACATAACACCAAACTTTCCTTCATGCAAAAAAAAAAAAAAAAAAACACTTCAAAAGATATCCACTAATATATACAGTAAATGATTTATTTCAACTAAATCAGTAAATGATTTATTTCAACATATATGGACAGAGATCCCTTACACTTTTGAAATACTTATGTTTCAGCTCTTAAAGTCCTACAATTTGTTTAAATATTTTTCCTCAACCAGAATTTGAGGCTTTTCTTATAACATTTCAGTGTCATAGCAAAGCACAATACTATAATGTTCCTTCACTTTGGTATCTGCTGACCATCCAATCAAAATCAACCTTAGTTCTCAGTGGGAACTTGTTAACTAGCAAGCTTTAGACTAAATTCCATTACATTAAAATCTGATTTAGCATGGATGTATTAAACTGTTCAGAAGTGACAGTAAAACATTTACAATGTTACAAAATAGTTTTATTTCAAATATATATATATATATATTTTCTGTTCATCAAATAATCCTGATGGTTTCCACAAAAATATGAAGCAGCAAAAAAAAACTAAAAAAACTTTTCAACGTTGATAATAATCAAAAAATATATCTTGAACAGCGAATCAGCATATTAGAATGATCTCTGAAGGATCATGTGACACTGACGACTGGAGAAATGATGCTGAAAATTCAGCTTTGATCACAGGAATAATTTACATTTGAACAGAAATTAACATAGAAAACAGATATTTTAAATTGTAATAATATGTCACAATATTACTCATTTGACTGTATTGTTGGAGCCTTGGTGAGCATAGGAAATTTACAAAAAAAAAAATAATAATAAAAAAAAAAAATTTTCTGACCCCAAACTTTTGAATGGTATTATACATCAATACCATTAAAAAACAAAACAAAAAAAAACAGACATAATTATGAGAAATGTATTATAATTATCCACGTTTATACAGTAAAATGGGGTGAGGGTTTGTAATCTTCTTGCATTGTGGTCTGTGAACTGTAGGTCTCACAAATGAAAGCCCTTTGGGTTTGAGGAACTATGTGTGAACTCAGAGGCAGTGGCTTTGAGCTTTGTTGTTGACCCAATTAGTGTGGTTTAGCCTTTTACTTTTTCACACTTTGATACATAGCACACACCGGGGGTGAGAGAAAACCTCAGTCCTTTGTTGGTACATCACCGATGGAAGACAGGAGATTTAGCACAGAACATTGTAGAAAATCTGGGAAACATGTTTTCCTGTGACCCCTGATTGAACCCAGTTTGAACCTCAGTTCTATCACCTATATCAGTTGTTCCAGAGGACCTTGACTTGTCTCTGATGTACAGAACTTTGTACAATTATACAGTTCCAAAGGCTGTAAATCATATTCAAAGTTTGACAACTTGAGTTATGAGAGTCATTCATGAATAATTCATAGTAAACGTATGCATATGTTAGCAGAAAACATAGAGGCAACTATGAACACAAAACCTAAACTAAAAAAAGGAACAGTTGACCAGTCATCACTTAATTCGTTTTTGTACTCTGAAAAAAAATGGGTAAAGTTCTCCTGACCGGAACATCAATAGCAAAGTAACTTTACACTAAAGAGGTCGATGCTTGGAAATGGGATAATCTACCATTAACAAATAGACTCTTTGGCCTATTTTGCAGGCTTTGATCAAATATAGCTGAGACTCCATTCACTGTGGGGCCTAACAGAGTTAAATACGTGAATCTTCATTTGATGGAGGAATGGGAGGTTTGAGATGGTGTGTGAATATTGAAGGAGGCAGCTCAAGTGATGTTTGCATGCAATGAAGTGTACGTTTTTGTTCAATTTTAAAATTACACTTAATTAGAGGCTGCACTTGTGTTTGGAAATATCGGCGAGCGCATCGTTTGCCCTGCATCCTCTGTGTCTTCCAGTCATTGATTTAGCAGAGCCCAATTAGTGAGAAGGCCTTTGATAATTCATAACTTGGCAAGAATGGATTTTTCAGACAGCCGGTTTCCAATGAAGCGCTCACAATATAGCACATCATTACAGAGTATTGTAACGTCAAAGTGTTTTTTAAATTAGTCTTCCATTCCACTTTAGTAGATTAACGCTTAGTGCGTTCTTAAAATATAACTCCTCTGACACACATATTTTGCAACTGGCAAACTTTAAATTAATATTTCAGGTTCAATACAAGTTAAGCTGAGTCGACAGCATGTGTGGCATAAGTCAACTCATTTATTGATTTCAAAAAAAAAAAGCAGAAATCAATTTTACGACGGACGCTCTTACAATGGAAGTGAATGGGCCAGTTTTTGGAGGATTAAAAACAGAAATGTGAAGTTTATAATCTTGTAAAAACTTCAAGTGTCATTCATACAGTAATTGTAGGGTTTTAGGGTCTGCATGGTTGCCAGGTCTGAGAAATAATACCAGCTCAATTGCTACTCAAAACTAGCCCAATAATTCTTGATAAGTTAGCTTAGCATTAATCTTATGGCTATACTTTAGAAACTGACTCAGTATTTTAACATTTACTGATTGGCCCCATTCATTTCAATTAAGCTTAATTTGTACTAAACCCAACAAATTCATTTTAAGATGTGACTGCTTGCTTGGTTGTAGTTGTAGCTACTCTCTTCTTCAATTTTAGTTTCCTAAATAGAGTGTGATATGTGGTTTCAATAGCAAGCACTCTTTCTCTCGTTCTTGTAATTTGCCTGCCTCAGCACAGTGCGCTATGAAGCTACCTGGCTACCTAATGACTATGAAATGAGCTCGGCATACCTGCATCTCTGAAGAATCTTCAGTCAATTGACAATTGTCTGATCAAGCAGAAAATAAGGAAATCTGTAAAACCATAGCCATGATTTGTATGCGCACGGAATACAAGACAAAAAAAGGGCATCAGAGAGAATTAAACGGACGGGAGACTTAGAGATTTTTACTTCAAACACTTTAAAAGCTTGCACAGAAAATGCTAATATATATTTGATAAACTGTAATCCATATTGACATAAAGATTTGATCAATTTTGGGAACTGCGGTGGATCCCTGTTCTTCGTTTTTTTTCCCAATTTCACAAACTCAAGAAGAGTTTCTTATTAGGAACCAAATAGAGTTCTGATTTAGAGTTATTCTGCATTGAGATCTTATATGACAACATCAACTACTAGTGGGGGTTAATGGGGCCATGCTAACTAGCTAAACCTTGAACAGTCTGACTCAGAAAACATTTACTCAACCAAATTGAACTTTTTTGACCAATGACATTTGAAGAGTTTGAGAAAACTGCTTGATTTTTGCAGCTCTGTTTGATGACGCCAATTGTGCAGAAATGACGAATTTCTTTAAATGGAAATGGAAATAACTTGGTTTATATTGATGCCTACTAAATGTAATACTGTTGCTATTTAATGTCTTCTCTATTGCCGTTCTTCGCTGTCCACCTTGTTTTTTATTTTTTATTTTTTTTTCAGAGTATCACTCTAAAAAATGCTGGGTTGTTTCAACCCAACTTTGGGTCAAATATGGACTAACCCAACTTTTGGGTTCAAAATGTAATTAAAAAATGTAACCCAACAGCTGGGTTAGTCCATATTTGACCCAAAGTTCGGTTGAAACAACCCAGCATTTTTTAGAGTGCACTTTGTAAATTAACGTGAGACCTTGGCCGAAGAACCACTGCCCTGAGCAAACCAATTTGACCTGCAAATTGTTAAAAAGGTGAAAAAGAGAGAAGTTTGGTTTAGCCCACACCCTGAAAACAAGGGTGGAGCAGAAAGGCTTCTGAGAAAATTAGCAACTGCCATGACCTTCTTTCATAAGGAGTAGGCAGAGGACATCGCTTACCTCACTTCATTCCCAGAGAGCGGCCTTTCTCACCTTCTGTGCTTCAGGGAAAAGTAAAGAGCAGTCTGGAGGCTTTGCACTGTAAATAACTTCCCACACTACTGGATGACAACAGATATAGAAGCGCCTCAGGATGAAATAAATACCCTTGGTCCTCTAGAATGTTGAGGCGTATACGACCCAGTCAGGCTTACCATGTAATGAATGGAGAAAGATACTTACCAAAAGTGTATTACCGAAGTAAGCTACCTTCCCTTTAAAAGGTTTTTCTTCTCAAAACTCTCACCTGATGGGCTCAGAATTACATTTACTAAAAAATGAGTGCCCTTAAAGTGAGCCATATGTGAGATCAGATACTGCAGTGAAATTATAATTTAATCTTGCGATAATACTTGTAAAAAGCACCAAGACATCCTATCTTTTTGTCTCTTGTCTGTAAATGACCTTTTTACTGAAATACTACAGTATTTAAATGTACAGACACAGCTATAAAAAAAAAACATTCATAAGTTGACTTACTGCTTTTATGTGACTCAACCAGTAGCGTAAATCTGGAAACTGCTTCTTTGTCCGAACATTGGCCCAGTAGAATTTACTTGTAGTGTTTAATAAATGATAACCATTTAGCAAAATACATATACAATAGCACAAAGATAAAAAAAAATAATACTAATCTAAACAAATTCATACTAAACTGCAGAGCTTTCAGTTACCAGTGCCATTGGTAATGCTCTATTATTGGCAACGCTCTATTAACAATCAATATAATTTAATTTTTTAAACATATCAATATTTGTTTTCAATATTTTTAATATTTATTTATTTGTATGACCCCTAGAGGACACAGTGTCTCGTTCCCTACTCAGGGAACCATGGTTACATAAGTAACCTGAGACGTTTTCAATACGGAAAAACAGATTCTGAGTGGGCCTTTACACAATATTTAAAATTTTGTACTTCAGTAATTATTTTATATATGTTACAATAACACACATCTTATAATTAAAGTTCACCCAAAAATGAAAATTCTATCATGATATCATGATTACTAGTTGTTCCAAACCTGAATGCATTTGTTTCTTCTGTTGAACACAAAATAATACTTTTTGAGATTGTTAGTAACTAAACAGTTGACGGTAGCCATTTACTTTCATAGTAGAGAGAAAGAAAGAAAAAAAAAATACTATGGAATTTAATGGCTACCGTCAACTGTCTGGTTGCCAATGTTCTTCATACTATTTTATTTTGTGTTTGACAGAAAGAAAGAAACTCATATATACAGATTTTGAATAAGTGGAGGGTGAGTAAATGATGGCAGAATTGTCATTTTTGGTTGAACGATCCCTTTAATGAGTGGACAAAAAATATTTTGAAAGATGGCAGTTATTTGACTCATTTTAGTGGACAAAGTACCATCTAGGGTGCTGATCTTCCAGGATATGCTTTCCAAATCTTCTCAGGTAAAACAGATAAAAGCACCAGTCCCTGCAAACATCAAGAGCCTTCAAAACACAGTTGCTTAAAAGCAACACTTTATATCCCTGGCTCTTCCTCTTCCACAGCTTTCTCACGGCCACTTCTCTTGTTCACTCATGCTTTAAAATAGCTGTGGAAATGGTCAGATTTGGGGTCCTTTGGTCAAGCTCTCGGGAGACCGACAAAGAAAAGAATCTTCCAGCCTCTGCATGTAATATTTCAGAATTTAACCTCCTAAAATGATGGTTCAAGGTGGATTATAGTACATTATTATTAGGAGGAAACCGATTTTCAATTTAAATGTAAATCAGGGTCTTTTTTCAATTATTAAAATACTGTGCTACTTATGGTCGAGGAGAAAAATGTAATGGGCCACAAACTTTAAGAGGATCCTTTAAAATGAAGCCAGACAGACGCCACAAAGAAAGGATGAGTTATATAAAGAAGTGACAGAGAGTGAGCTATTGCTTCTATACAGTCTGCAATGTTTAAACAGAGGCAGATAAACATAGTTTGTTGAAGAAGCTTAAGCCAAGTT
The DNA here is from genome assembly GCF_001515645.1 of Sinocyclocheilus grahami. Taxonomy (NCBI): domain Eukaryota; kingdom Metazoa; phylum Chordata; class Actinopteri; order Cypriniformes; family Cyprinidae; genus Sinocyclocheilus; species Sinocyclocheilus grahami. The sequence goes on from NW_015505828.1 coordinate 792,126, forward strand.
TACATTGTACAATTTCTACAAAGAATTTGTTGACAGAGATTAAATTTGTAGATTGCAAAATTGTAGATTTCTTTCATCCTAAGGTATATTACTATACTAAATGATCGGTCATATTTATGAAAAATGACTGCTATGCAATCAATTGTCCAAAAACATTACATTCAGTTCAAACGTGATGTTCTTTAAAAGTAAATTATTTCCATCATTAGTATGCATAAATAGCAATCTAGATTTTCACTTTCAAAAGGCGAAGGCAGATGGTATAACTCTTTTACTCGCAATACATTTCATGAGTTTGGAGAATGTTCTAAAAACTTGCACTGTCCCCAGTATCAGCTCAAATCTAATAATTTGCACCACTGCATATTGGAGGCTAATTGAGGTGTCACTCAGTGGACCAGTGTCTCTCCCACACCATCGACCAGAGGAAGCAGAATCATCAGTTTGAATACGTACTCCTCTGGCTCTGGTGAGATGGTCTCTGATTACTTACAGCAGGGAGTCTTAACCTCAGAAAGCACAGCATGGAGGAGACATCATCTCTCAATTTATGAATAGAAATGAATTAGCAATGTTCCTCAGCAGTGATCAGAGGAACTCCTCCACACAATGTCACACAGCCTTTTGGGTAGAGAAGCTGAATTATGTGCAGTTGACAGAATATAATTAAAGGAAGCTGCTTATTAAAAAAAAAAAAAGAAAAGTTGGTATAAGGCATAAGTTTGTAGACGTTCGTACACTGTAAAAAGTGAAACAACCATGTAAAAATACACAAAATAACGATCTTTAAAAAAGCATCATATGACCCCTTTAAAGTGCATTTTTAAATTGGCCTAATCATAAAGAAAAATAGTTTTTCTTCAAGGACAATATCCACCTCAAAATAAATAAATAAATAAACCTCAGAATATATTAAGAGTCTTATTATTCTTAATATATATCTTTATGTATATTATATATATATATATATATATATATATATATATATATATATATATATATATATATATATATATAATTTATGATTAGGCCAATATTAAAATGTACTTTAAATAAATTGCATGGTTGTTTCACTTTTTACAGTGTACGAACTTCTACAAACTTATGCCTTATACCAAGGTTTTTTTTTTTTAATAAGCAGCTTCCTTTAATTATATTCTGTCAACTGCACATAATTCAGCTTCTCTACCCAAAAGGCTGTGTGACATTGTGTGGATATATAAATAAAATTGTGGTTTGGTTTCTAACCTTAATATTTGATTTAATATTAATCAAAAGCATTCATACAATGTGAAAATATTATTTATCATAAATATCAAATGCCATATACCGTACTTAATATATTTTGTTTAGACATAAGCCAAAAATGTACTTAATGTTGGTATATAAATACATATATATATATATATTGACTTAATTATTAATTTCATTATAAACAATAAACAAGAGCTAAATGAGCCATAACATGAGTAGAATATTGCTTATTTTTCACTTTAGTTAAAAAAAAAAAAGCTTGTTAGTCAATGTATAATTTAGCTGACTTAGTTCCTTTTATTGGGGAATAAAATAAAATAAAATAAAATAAAGTAATTCTCAAATATAATTTAAGGAATTCTTAATGAACTATAGTAATCTTATGCTCAGTGAAAGTAAACTGGGCTTCACTCAGTTGATGGCATTTCTTTCTTTTACAGAAGTGCCTCAGGCAGCAGATGAGACTGAAGCAACACGAAAAACCACAAATGAGCCAAGAATATGTGTCCGCTGTATGTGGCTCTGCAAACAGCGCAAATGAAGCCTTTCCATTGGAGGGCAGATGGGGTCTTTGGGGACATTAATCAGTCCAGAGAAAGAAAGGCACGCGCTGCACCTTGGGTCTGTCTCACCACCGCATGGCGCTGACCCAAATAATGCTCTCATTGATCCAGAAGAGCCCCCTGTAATCCCTCAGGATTACAGTCAGCTGAAAGTAACCGATATATTTGCAAACAGAAAGCCACTTACATTAAGGTCATTTTCTCCAGGAGGAAGGAGAATAAATGGATGGAGATGATTATTGAGACATTGTGGTGGAGTATTACAGGAACACACACACACACACACACAGACGTGAGCTGAGAGAAAGAAATATGACAAACACTCACATACATATGCGCACGCACACACACACACACACACACACACACACGTCACAGACAGAAGCAGCACAGAAACATTAGAAATCACAGCAGTCTGATCTGTGAAATATGAAATACTGTCTAATTATTAGAATGGGAAATAAATCATTTGTAACAAGATGAATGGATGGATAGATGGATAGATAGACAAACCCGTCTTTCCTTGTCCACATCCTTCTTTACCTCGACATCTTGAGTCTACAAGTCAAGGTACCAGACACTCACAATGAGCTGGACAGCAGAAACCCCAGAAAACCAAGTGTTGAAAATCATCAACTTATACCAAACCCTCTTATGGTCGATTAAATGCTTTGAAGCTGATCACTTCTTTCAAATTTCAGCGCAGCATTACTCAGAAACTCACGCTTTTATCACAGAGCTTAAATCTACAAACAGAAACATTTCTAGTGTATTTGAACAACTTACATCAGCAATAAAAGCCCACAAAAGGAAGGTTGTTTGCTTCTCCTTGAGCAATGACACTCATTGTGTGGTTCCTCTCATACGTTTATGAACTTCTTACTGGGAATGCTAAGATGGAGCTCTTTCCCAGCATCTTAATGCGATTGTTCACACCTGCCTGCAAAGGCAATGGTGTCCTTCAGACGAGAAGAGAGGTTTCTTCTCTGAAAATGTGATTAACGTAGCCAGGCGAAACAACAAAGGCGTAATCCACACAATAAGGGCACATGCAGGAAGAGAGTAATATAATTTCCCCGTGCATACGTTCCAAAATAAACAACTGTGAATACGGGGAGAGATAATAAACTGCCAAGATGCACGATGCCACCAGCTGCATAATATCTTTCAAAGACTGAGCCGACTCTGTCCTCTCCAGCCTAATCTGGAAGAGACCCAGGACATTTCTTTATTACAAATGTAAAAAATATTGTTATTATTTCTGGTGCGAGGTGGCTCAAGGAGAAATTATTGTTTATTTTTAAATAATACATTTATTGGTGCCTCACAGAAACAAATGGCATTACATTATGAAGTAACAAAGTACAGAGCCCTGTTGACAGTGACTGTGAGATCGTAGCTGTGGTCGCTAGCAGATGCTTCTGCCGCTGGATGTCCTAATGTTATTGGTGAGCTCTGAATTTGGCTATAGCTTTTGAAAATCTGATTACAAATGATATGTATTGACAGTAAAAGTATAATTTTCTTAAAAAAAAATAAGGCTTACTTACCTCAAACCTTTGATTAGTAGCATATTGAAATACTTACATTTATGATTTTCTAACAATGTTTAGATATTTAAATCACATTATTTGTTTTCCTCCATATCAAACACTGGCAGTGTCTGAACGCAAGGGATTTTAATGAAAAGTCATATCACATATATAACACATTTTTCGTCCCAAAGTTCCCTTTTCACTTCAGTAAATTATTTTTTTGGGCTTATTTCTACTGCTGTCTGTAATAAAATGGAAATGCAATGTTACATAAAGAGAACATGTTAAATAGAGTGTGCCTGTTTATAACAGCATGTGACATGACATACATTCCATTGTCTCAGTGACATATTTAAAACAAAATATACTATGTTGAGATTCAAATGGAGAAGAAAAGGCTAGTTATTCATGCTGATGACCCCAAAGTGTAAGGGGGCATGTCTGGTAAATCTAATTGGATGCCCTTGTTGTTGTGGTATAAAAAAAAAATTAAAAAAAAATCACATTTTGTTGTTTGCAGCCTGAAATGAAGATAAATACATTAATAAATAAAATACATACATATATACATAAAGTGTAAGGGGGCATGTCTGGTAAATCTAATTGGATGCCCTTGTTGTTGTGGTATAAAAATAAAAATTAAAAAAATCACATTTTGTTGTTTGCAGCCTGAAATGAAGATAAATACATTAATAAATAAAATACATACATGTATACATACATACATATATAAATGTGTGTGTGTGTGTGTACATTGCCATTATAGCAACACATAACAGGCTCCAATTAGTCCATAGCTGACTGCAAGTGTGATTTTGGTCAAGAATGATAAAAACATGGAGAGAAATTGCATTAGAAAGTGTCCTTCAAGTATGCGTTGATGCCGATATGAAAAGGGACACAATTAAATCCATTAGAGCGTTATGTGCTTAGCACACAGAAAACATCCATCCAGCAGCAAGGATTATTATTTGATCACTTCAGAAAATGTATGACTAGTCTAGTTGCATGTGTACGTATACAGATGCACATATAGTACCATAATACAAAATATTCATCATGCTTAGCCATATGCAATAAGACCTTATTATTATTATTATTATTATTATTATTGTTGTTGTTATTATTATTTTATGCCCATATTGTTGGTAAGAATGCCACAAATTTAAATGTTAATAAATTATATATAACTATATTGATGTTTCTAGCTTTTAATCAGGACTGAGTAAAAGTGTCCCAATATTTAGATTTTAAAATTTGTAAATACGTGTCCAAATATGTATATATTTATTTGTTTGCTTGTTTATTTATTTAACTTGGCTTTGCAATACAGACCTGCTTCATTGCTGACAAATGATAAAAGGCATTTGCAGGTTTCCTTTTCTACAAAGGATTTTAGGAAAATATCTTTTTGTTTTCTGTCTTATAAAATATCTCATTGCTATTTCGGAGTGAGAAATCAATGAAAAGTGTGTGAAAATAATAATTGTGAGGAGTGAGTGAGTCAGCTGTCCAAAGCAAACGAACTGAATTGGGAACAAATTAAGTCCTTTTTGAAACCTGTGTGATTTATTCACAAATCCTGGACCTTTAGTTCTATTTCTAAATAGCAGATAGATGGTACACACACACATGATTGCTAAAATAAAATATTCTCAGATTGGAATATGGTAATATCCATTGTCAGATAAGGATTTATCAGTAATGTTTTCCTGGGACCCAATGTTTTTTCACTTATGTTTCTGTATTACATATGGCTACATTTGAAAGAAAGTGCCAATTTGTAGGAAAAATGGTGGAAAATCTGCAGCTAGGGGAGTTATTTCATGTATTAATGTGAATTTTGTTCAGTAAATTCCAAGATAATGCATTTATGGTCGATATGGAATGTGCCACAAAGCTTCTACTGCTAACTTCCTTAGCGGTTTAGTTTCAACATAAAATGTTCAAAATAAATAAGTGCTGTTGTCCCATTCTGTGCATCTAAAATTTCCTCGCATTTACATAAAATGTTCAGAACATTTTGTGCATGTATTTACAACTATATTCACCATGAGATGGCATGAGTGGGATTCAGGGCTCAAGGTGCAGTGGGGTTCACAAATCCAGCATACAGACCGCTCTCTTTGCATTTTCAATTGGGACCGACGGCAACATACTTATGAAGTGAATATTAATGTATGTTAATATCAAGCTGGCTCATCAAATTGTACTATATTTTGCTTTGATGGCATACCGTGCACACATCAGCATTTTTTTCAGGATTCATACCCACTAAGCATATAACCTACAACACACACACATACTGTTGTTTTATTTATTTTATATTTTAAAACCACTTCAACCTCATCAGAAATGTATTTCTGGACAGTTTAATTATTTCCAAGTTTGTTTGTGCATTTGTTTGTACTTTCTAGCAATACTATTTGGATGTTATTGGACCAATAAGCACTAACCTCGAGTTCATTTTGGGAATATTTCTGTTATTTTTCAGGCAAGATGCAGCACTCATTTACACCTGCCAAACACCTTACAGTCATATCCACAGAAGAAAAAAAAAACTCTCATTTCCCCACTTCAACAAAATTATCTTTAACCAGAGAAACTTTGAGACACAGTAATCGCATCTTAATGCAAAATCAAATTAGCAGCACCTCTAACAGAATATGGCTCGCTGGAAACCAAGCATGCGTTTAATATTTCGCTCTACTTGTGGGGAGTTACGTCTGGTCTGTGTGCGGTTTGTGCAAGATGGTCAATCATGCAGGTTTTAGACAATCCCATGATTCAGTTCTGCTGGAAGAGTGAGGAGAATTAAAGTGCTGCAATTAAGTTTATCATGGAGTCACAAACACTAGCATTTGCAAGCAAAACATGGCATTTGATAGACATGCAGTGTAGTTTGAAGAAGTTTTCCTAATCTGAAGTAAAAAAAAAAAGCCCTTTGACCTGTATGTCAGGCTTTGTCCAGCTGCATTCTGCTGACGGTGCCATTAGTTTGCTTAAAGGTAGATCAGGGAAAGGCAAATCTATACAGCCTTTGCATGCTCAGGGCCTATTTTGTCTCCATTTGTCCTCATGGCTGAATGGAAATGTTAGTCAAAATAAGCTAAATACCAACAAACTTAGTTTAAGGGCACCTGCAGCTGTAGTATTAAGACTTGCATGGTTATTCGATGTTTACATTGATAGTTGTCAAAATAGCCAAACATACTTGTTAATTTAGAGCTGCAAACATATCAAAAGATGAAACATACATAATGAAATGCTACGGTAACACTACACAATAAGGTTACATTTGCTGACATTAATATATTAGTTAACATTAATTAACAATGAACAATATTCTACATCATTGTTTAATATTAGTTAATCTCAACATTTATTGATACATTTTGTATCTGTTACCATTAACTGATGCACTGTGAACATTAATATGAACATTTGTATTAAGTAACAATAACAAAGGTTAATACATTCTCTACAATATATTTACTCATTGTTAGCTCATTTAAGTTAATGTATTAAATAATGTTAACAATTGAGACCTTACTGTAGTGTTACCAATGAGACTGACTCAATAACAAAATTAAAGCAAAAGTTCACAATAGATAATAACAACAACAACAACAATAATAATAATAATAATAACCATAATAATATGATATTTTGAATAAACACACAATAACGACAAACAATTAGTTATTTATGCATTAGCATTAACCCAGATTTAAAAACAAGCCCTATGATACCTAATGCATTAACCAATGTTAACTAACTGAACATTAGGTGTTACCCAGAATTTAGACACAAGTGGAAATCACCATAACTCTCTCTCTCACACACACACACACACACACACACAGCCCAGTAGTTTTTACTCAAAGCACACTGCAGTACATTGCAGATATGTAGGCTCAAATGTTAACTAACTGAACATTAGGTGTTACCCAGAATTTAGACACAAGTGGAAATCACCATAACTCTCTCTCTCTCACACACACACACACACACACACACACAGCCCAGTAGTTTTTACTCAAAGCACACTGCAGTACATTGCAGATATGTAGGCTCAACCCGCATAAACAGACATGTCACTTTTTATTTGCCTCAGTGTGCGACTGGCCTGTCAGTCATATTTAAATATTTCCTTCTGGTGTGGAAGATTCCTCAACAGGCTTCACTTCATTTCATGTCTAATAGAAAGACAGCATTTACATTTGGCACTTCCCAACCTCTTGATTCAATCTGTTTCAGGTATTCTTCATGGTTTTCATGCTCTGTGGAAGACCTGTAATCTGTATTTATTAGTTTGCATCACCTGGACGTTTGTTTAGCAGCAATAAACAAGTTCAACATTTATATTAGATCTTTGAGACTATCTGATTGACACCTCTGGGTATGCCGCCTCATCTGCTCAAAATTACAGTTCTGACTCTCACTTCCCTTTCCTCGCTCTCTCGTTTCTTCCTTATAGATTGATGCTTATTTTGTTCCAGGTGATTTTTAAGGGTGTAGGTTTCAAAAGGTCACTTTGCAGCTCTCAGTCATTAAGTCAAGTGTAAAGAGAAGGAACAATGTAAGTGTTGAGATGAAAGCGTGAGAAAGTTCACCATAAATGAGATTGATTGCCTTTCCTTCCCCATGTGAAAACACTTCAGCTAAAGTTGAGATCAATCTCTTGCGGCTGTGCGCAGGGCTTTTGGTTTAAGGAACTCCCGGTTCAAAGCTGAATTTGAACAGAAACTCTCTTAAAAATGGCACTCTCAGTGTTCTTTGCAAAACCATCTGCTTAAAAATATTCAGATGCGATTGCTCTGCATCTCAAATGCATCACAATGTGGTAACAACTAGGCCACGGATTCAAGACTCAATTATTTCAATTCAAATAAATCAATAAATACACAAAGATTCAATAAGCAGATCACACCTCTAAATATATTTCATGTTTTGAAAAGAATCTTATTGTTATTTTAATCAAGTTTTAATATTAAATATATATATATATATATATATGCAGTTAATTTACTCACCTACCATCATGAGACAGAAACCTGAGCTCCAGTTTGCCAAGGATATGGATTGCAGGCAATACTGTTGTCAATAACATTCAAGTTCTTGCACCGACAATCATTTCACTTCATAAGACCAAAATATATCACCAGGAGACACAAGTATTAATTTAGTGTTTCCTGTACCTGCTTTTTTAACTATAAAAGTGATGACACCCATTGACTTGCATTTTATTAATTACCAAGGAGCCTTAATTCAGTTAAAACTCATATGTAATGTTTTACTGAAGAAAGAAAGTTACATACAGGATGAGGAAATTAACAGAGAATTGTAATTTTGGTTTGAACTATATCTTCACATAAACATCACATGATCTGTGTCACTTCATGTTGATTTCAAAAAAGTCAAATAAGTATATGTATGTATGTATGTATTTATTTCATTGGATAATTATTCTTTTATAATAAATAAATTAAGGAAGAGAAGAGAGGAAGTAAAAGGGAAATGCATCGTGCAATATTTAGTGTGTGAAACAGTGTTGTTAGCAAGCCATGCATTAGTGAGATTAACAACTTCTACATTAGGGGGCAATAAATGAGGAGTCTGAACTCTGTTTTACTCATTTGAAAAAGAGGATCTAATCAGGTTCCAGCACTGGGTTCTTTTAGTCTAACGCAGACAGACTTTTGACTCAGCAAGTTTGGATCCGCTTTGCACCTTATTCTGGCCAAGAACCGCCCACTTAGAGAGGAAGAGATTGTCTTGACATCAAAAGCAACCGATCACAGCTCATTTTATTATTAGACGTGCATAGGCTCTTTTCACTTAAGCTGTTGGCAGGTCTCACCGTGGCAACTACCTAGGTACAACCTAGCAACCATTTAGTGGACCCTAACAACCTAGTGTAACATGAATAAGCCATATCTTGCCACAACATATTATATTTTTATATATATTATATATTATACTATTATATAGTCTGTAAATATGACCCTGGTAACTGTCTAGGAAACACCCTAGCAAACACTTAAATAAAGACATTCGCAACAATATAGCAACAAGTGCAAGCTATATATCAATACCAGAACATTGTAGATGTAGGATTAGATTTGCGGGAGTCAACCAATCAGTTAGTTTCACCATGATAACTGCTATTTCTACTCTAGCAATCGTCCAGAGTATCCTAGCAACCATATGGCAATATTAATAAAGCATATATCAGCACATTGTAGTAGCATGGGGTTGGTCTTTATTGACTTGGGACAGTGTAATATTACCATACCAACTATCTAGCAATACCCAACCATCTATGATTCCTAGCAACCATTGAAATCACCCTAGCAACTGCCCAGCAATGTCTTAGTAACCACCAACCACACCCTAGCAACCACATATAAACTATTTAAGTCTGTAAGACTTAATCGACTTGAAACCTTCAAACTTTAAGCTTTTAAAACTACATTCAAACGTTTAGACATGCTTTTTCAAGCGTCCTTCAAACATTATTTGATTTTTTTTTTATCTAGTGTATTTTTCATGCTGTGTAGAAGTGGGTTTATCTGAAATACAGTGGATATCAAAGTTAGAGAACAATTTATAAAAACTTGACTTTTTCAGAAATAATGTAATCTTTAAAAATCGTTTAAAATGTGAAGGAATTTTAGTTGTGGCTATACCATACTACTAGAACAGTGTTTTACAAAATAACCAAGGCACGTCAACACAGACCCTTTATTTTGTGGAAAACACTGTGATCAAAACTAGAGACAGCAATGAGTATAGCACGAATAAAGATTACAACCAAACTTTCTGAAGGTTACAGCAGTCAAAATTTAGTAGGGAGTGTAGAAGACCTTGCTTTGAATGACTTCAGCACATCTGCGGCCGCAGGACATCACTAGTTTCTCACACTGTGTGTGATCAATGTTTTCAGCTTCAAGGAACTGCTTTACCCATTTTGCAGTGTGACGGAAGCATTGTCTTTAATGAAAATTGCAGGCTGATTGGGCGATGTTTGCAGAAAAGGAACTGTACTGTATGTTGTTGAAAGAGGTTCTGATAAACATCTGCTATCACCTGCCATGTATCTGTATAAGAAGCCCAACTCCTGCTGCAGAAAACATCCCCCAAAACCATGCCACTTCCTCCTCCACTTTTAACTGACTTCTTTATGCACTCGGGCTTCAGTCTTTCCCCAGTCTCTCCACACAACATGCTCCTCAAAAAGATGATGATGAGAGGCTTGGTCACTGCAGAGTGCGCTTTCAGTCTGACTTCTATTAAATGTCGAGACACTGTATACCGAGGCAGATCCTTACACTGTTCAGCGCTGAAATGGCGAACAATTCCAGCTGCAGTGTTGAACCGACTACCCATTGAGATTCTCCGCATTATCTTGTCCTCTCGTGCATTTGTCTTTCGTGGACTATCAGCTTTTTTGGGGGACTTGAATGAGTTAGTGACATTATAAAGATGCAATATTCTAGAAATCACAGATTTAGAACGACCAACTTATCTTGCTATGGCTGCTATTGGCCTTCATCTGGACAACCTGCTGTTGGGTGTCAGTCACTTTAGAATGGCTCACCATGTTGCAAAGTCAGTCAAAACTGGAAAGTAAGACTTCCAGTTAAATAGGTTTTGTCAGATAATTAAGGACATTTGCATGAGGTGCCAGATTAACGCCAATAACTGGGAGGTATCTGAAAGTGTTCTGTAATTTTGATCAGTATTCTTTTTCAAATATCTCATTTATTTATTTATTTTATACTGTGCTTCAGAATATATTTAACTCATGAAATGTGCTTAAAACTGTGCTTTTACTCCTGTTAGGATAACTTCAAATAGGACTAAGCAGTGACCTCTAAATTTAGGAAATTGTGAGTTGTTCTCTAATTTTGATCTCCACTAGATCAGTGTGTGAAAAAAAGAAGAAAAAAAACGTGTGTGTTCTTTCTTTCCCAGATCCAAAAGATTAGGTCTAATTCCCAGTCTCTTGTTACAACAGTTCTGCTACGCTGGATCGGGTGGGCTGGCCTTGTGAGCAGCCAACCCCTGCCTTCCCCTGCTCCTCCACTGAGAGAAAGAGCGAGAGAAGGGGAGGGAGGGGTGGGGAGGAGTGAGAAAGAGAGAGAGGCAGACTAACTCTGTGAGCCAGAGAATGGAAGATCAGTGTGTGAGAGCAAGAGTGAGAGAGAGAGCACGAGTATTCTGAGTTTATGAGAGCGCCTGTACACGCATCATCGGAACAGAGTCACTTCAGTTACCATAGGACAACACAGCAGATTGTTATCACAGCACACTGAGAGAGACCGGACAAGGGGAGACTAGAAGAAAGAGATTGACAGAGAGCCTTCTCTTTATTAAGAGGGCACATCGGGGGACTGACAATAGCAGCCAACCAGAAGAGTCATACGTCGGTGTGTGCGTGAACTTCTTCTCCTTGGCGCCCAAGAGGTCACCACCCCTGCAAAGTGCAGAGATGATCCCGGAGGTCTTTCTCATCTTCTGGCTGACAGTTCACGGTAAGCTGCCTGGTCTCCTCGTCCTTGCTGTGTTGTGTCCTGTGTCAGTGCGCGCGAGCAGGGAATCTCTGGGAGTTGAACTCAGAGGCTGTGAGGGAGTCTCTGAGATTCAGGATTTGAAACCTTGAGTTTGGGTCAAACTGTTTGAAGTAGTTGCATGGCATCTTGTTTGTCTGTCATACAAATTTTTACTGAACCCCATGATCTTGAACTTGTAAAGGAAGCTTGCCGAGGTCAGGCTCTTGACTGAAGCATGTCAATGGATGTTCAACTCATGCACCGGCGAGCGAACACAACATGCTCATCACTCAAGCGCTTATTCTTAGTATCGGCTGACGGATGTTTCCGCTGCTTGCCGCCAGGTGGTTTTCTTTGAAAAACAATTGGATTGAATCGGAGGCTGCCGCGGAGACCCTCAGAGGGGTCTCCGCTCGCTTGTATACTCCCTCCGTGAGCAGCTGAAAGGGGAGGCAACGAATCGGCAGTGTTAAATAGATTGAGTTGATTGTCCTCCTCTGTACCAACCGGTGACCCAGAAGCCTCTGGACTTCATTTGAAGCTCCCTGTGCTGGAAACCAGCTGCTTTGTTTGGGTTTATCATACACAAAGTCCACAAGACTTTAATCGAATCATCTTACACTACAGAGTTTCAGTTCATGAAGTACAGCTCGTTCTGCACTTCCTAAGCTGTTTTTTTCCCCTCCCTCAAAGTCTCTTTTTCCCCTTCACGGTTTATCACACAGCGTACGCAAATCAAAGCCGAGCAGAGTTGGCAGAGCAAACTTAATGATCTGCTTATCACTCGACTTGTTTCTTCACCCCGACTTCTCATTAAATTGTTGCAAATACTATACCCCTCGCAGCATGTTCACGTAACCCACAGCGCTAATATATAACTTCGCACACATAAACCCAGACGAACGCTCTCGGGGAGAGAGTGTGAAACTACTTTGACGGTGACAGTGGGAGTAAAGCATGGGGCGCTCTGTTTCTTGTTTAGTAGATCATGCCTCAGGAGGCTGTCAGCTTTATGATCTAGTTTTATAGCAGTATTAGCCATGTGTCCAGCAAATATGCTTTTTTATTTATTTATTTTTTCACTGTGGATGCTTTATTTGTTTATGAACTGATTTTATTTTTTTTATAAGATGGAGAAATGCTAGTGCTCATCGTTTGATGAAATCTCTCACTGAAGATCTTCATACATGCTATTCTACAAAAGTTAGCATAACTAACTGTCCATGCATCAAACTGATTCATTATGTTATATAGTGATACACTGAAATAATTATACATTTAGAGTTTGTTAGCCTTTGTAATCATCATTAAAAAGATCACAATTATGGAGATGTTCATACAACATGCTAACAACACACAGTTGTCGCCAATAGAAATGCAGTCAGTCTGTCTGATCTCCTTCCTATCGAAATCTTTAAAGCTCTCAGCGCACAGAAAGCATCACGCACCAGGTGAAGTCTCCTTGTTTTGCTTTGCTGTGCAGTTGAGCTGAGCTAGGTATTGTGGTAATAAAAAATAAAAGCAGAACAGGCAGGTAAACACGAGATAACAACAGGCGTTCCTGTCGCCCCACTCTGCCCCTGGGGATGGCAGGTTCCCCAAAGCAAAATTGTGTTTTACACATTATTGCTGTTTATGGTGCCAACCAGTGTCAATTGAAATAAACATATAAGAAAAACTCCTGGAGAAAAAAAATAAGGATGAGGAGAAGCTTGTGTGTGTGAGAGAGGTTGACAAAAAGTCCAATAGCTGCGCTGCGAGCTTAGAAAAACCGTATTGAGTTTTTGTGAAGAGTTGAGGGTATATGTAGGGCATTCTCACTCGTGCTCGCTCACACACACACACACACACACCTGGTGACAAGCCCTAACTGATGGCACAGTTGAACAGAAGCTCACCCTTGTGCGGCACAAAAAGCTGTCGAACCACAGGCAAACCTTCTGTCCAAGAGCTTGTCTCTCCCTCTCCTTCTCTTTCTTTCTTTTTTGGACATTTTCTCTCCTCTTTCTCCCTCTTTTATTCATAGTTTGTTCTTTTTTCTGAAGGGCAGCACTTTCTCTATTCCCTTTTCAATCTGTCCACTTTTGTTCCATTTCTCCTTTCTCATACATGCCTTGGATAAAAATGTTGTGTCTCGCTGTATCTGTTGCCTGTCACTGCCTGTGTCAGAAGAGAAGTGTTTTTTTCATGAAATTTCTTGGGGGAAAAAATTATTATCACCAGATATCCCTTTTATTTGTAATCATCATTTGTATCTTATTTAAAATATGCAAAAATCCTTAGAACACCATTCAATTATTTTAAACTCAAAATTGCGTGAAAAGATATGACTTGTTTTGGAAGAATTAAGAATATTTATCTCAACCCACATTTTTTTTTGTTTCTTGTTTTAATCGTAAACCTCATTAAATGTTATTACATTCATGCTTAAAACAAGAAAGAAGAAGAAAAAAAAAAAACGATTTGCCAATGGGTTAAGAAAAGTAACTAGACTTAACTCTAGATATATTTTCTGAAAACGTTTTATTATCTTATGTAATTCTGCTTCTCCATGCTTTTAAATAGTTCAAAGCGTGTTTGGGTATTTTAACTGGAAAACAAGTGAAACATACTGATTTTTTTGAATTTGTCCACTTTTGTTCCGTCCGTCCCTCGGATGAAAATGTTGCTTTTGTCAATATTTGTTTCCTGTCACTGCCCATGTCAAAAGGGAAATCAGTGTTTTTCATGGCATTTCGGCAAAACATCATAAAAAAATATATATATTTTAGTATACGCTTCCAATACTCTGTAGTAGGACTCAACATTATAGTATCTCAGCTTTCCTCTCTTCTGCTCAAGTCCACTGGGGGCAGTGTGACATAGATTTAAAGACTCATCCTGGATCTGTCTTCATCTATCCATATCCCTCTTGTCCTCCATCACTCTCTCCCTCCCCCCATCATCCTCTCCTAACTGCTGCCTTCTTGTTTTGATAGATGAGGCAAATGCTCTTCAGGAGCGTCTGGTATTAAGTCCCCACACAGCCAAGGGCATAAGCTGTGTCTTAACCCTCGAAAGCAGGTCTTAGTGTGTCCGCTCTCTCTCTCTCTCTCTCTCTCTGTCTCTGTCTCTGTCTCTCTCTCTCTCTCTCTCTCTCTCTCTCATTCACTAAGCTGCCCCTCAGCAGGCTGGTAATTAAAATGTTTTCAGGCCAAGTCTTGACCGCCTTATACAAGTAGAAAATAAATCAAACATCTCAGTTTGTTTCATTGTAGAATGTGGAACAATATTTGGACTTAGCAAATCATTCTTTGTAACATCGCAAATCCTCTTTCAACATGGACGTGGACCAAAGCCGATCAAATGTAATGGATTTTAACATCTCAGTCATATTTCAGGGTTAATTAATTTCATATTTCTGTATGACATTCCGACTTCTTATGCCGGGCATCATGGACAGTAAACATGTATCAGTATTCCTCGGTCCTTCTTGCTGTTACTCTTTATCGACAACCAGAGGAAAAGAGCTGACACCGGCTCTATGTACAGATACATATGTGAGTCATTGAGCTGTGAGCACCTGTATTTTTTATTTTTATTTTTTTGTCTGTGCTTGGTGTGAAGTCTGACCCCCTTAATGTGGACCATATGAGGCTATGACCCCTCTAATACCCATATTAGCCTCAGAGAGAATGAAGTTATTTTTGAAAAGAAATAGAATTTCTCATGTGGACGTCTGTAAAAAAAAATGTATATTACGTGGCACCTCAGTGATAAAACTCATGCATTCGGATGTCAATTTATTCACAGTGGAGAAGAGAGTTCTGTGATCTTACAAACCCGGGAATGTGCTGCTCACATGGTCAGTCGCATGGTTGTCTGCTTTAAATAAAATGTCATATGCTTGGGAAAAATAAGAATAAATTAATCTTTAATTTAATAAGAAGAAAAGCGAAGCACAGCAGTTACCATATGGTGTTCGGCAGTGGTCAAAAAAATTTTAACACTGAATTTTGAATTGATTTATTTTTGTAAACTCAGAGATGTGGATTCAGACGGCAATTACATTTCCACACGACTTTGGTGTTTGTCGAAAAACAGTAGGTAACTTGGATGGGGATTTTAAGAGGGTGGTAGGAGAAAAAACACAGACATTCTGGATTCGGACGGCATTAAAATCACAGACTAACCCCTGCAAATGCTGAAACAATTTATTCCCCACTTCATGTAAGTGTTCACTGTTCAGAAAGGGTTTCGATTGTTGGTTTTTCATGTTACAGAAAATTTGTAAAAAAAAATGAAAAAAAAATTTAAATGAAAGAAATAAAAAATATTTAAAAGAAATGTATTAATATAATAATTGAATATAATATTGCGGCAACAAATCATAGAAATGTGAATATAAGTGAGCATTACAAAACCACATGAAAGTCGCAAACAAATAACAACACCTATAAAACGAATAAATTAATTAATTCAATATAATGAATTAAATAAATTAAAATATCAATAAAAAAATCTAAATCTATGAAATCTAATCTATTAACAAACAATTAACAAAATCTATAAAAGCCACAAAAAATCAATACAATAAAGTTATGTAGTAATATAAGAAATATGGAGTGTGTGTTTCCATATTTTTCTTTTGTTTTGCCTCATTAAAACAGAATCTGTTGGATATCTAGAGGGATTTTTCTTTCTTCGATTGAGTTGTTTGTACCTCCTCTGATTCAGGTCAAGAGAAGATGGCCATTAATTTGGCCTTGATTCCTGAAATCTAGTGAGAGCAGCTTTGCTGAGAATCTCTGTGCATAAACAAAATGTGTTTACTGGATTTTATTAAGCTGCACCAATGAAATCAGTGCTCTTAACCACAGTAACAGAAACCAATCCCCCGCCCTTCATCTCTCTCATCCTCTCCCACTCGCCTGACCTGTGCCCACCCTGTGCCCTCCACACTTACGAAGTTGTCCCTGCGGAAATATCACGGCCATAGAGCTGAATTGCTGGATTTATCCAAATTGGTGCACTTTTTGAGAAATGGGCATTATGTGGGATTACATGTCTGCTGAACGTGATGTTAAGTAATTCAACAAGATGCTGCGGAGATCATGAGGTCACCTGCGGAGCTTCCACTCAGCGTTCTGTTTATTTCGTAAGGATGGGCAGAGAGCCGGAGGGGGCCAAGAGGGAAGGGAAATGTCTCTCTCGATGAACCTGTCTGGAAAAGAGATTTTCAGAAGGGAATGAGGGGTCAGCCTCACAGGAACACAGATTATGGCAGATATTAATGCCATCTAAATTGCAACCGAATACATGGAATCAACAGCAGGAGAAAAGTTGTTCCTCTTTTAAATGGATATATTCTGCACTGAACTTAAATAAATAAATTATTTAATAAAATGTCACATTTCATATTTTAAAAGGTAAACTAAAAAAAAAAAGGAAGTATACAGAAATAATATAAATTATATACTTAAGTGTGATTTGCATAGTTTTGGACATTTAATTGCATGTTATTTGCAATTAAATGAAAATTATTTTTTAAATATCTATCGAATGCAGTTTGTTGAACATATGAGTGCCTATTTGACCCACTTTTAAGCACTCGTTTTGAAACATGGTCAAATACACATTTATAATAATGAAGATGCAATATATTATATATATATACACAATATATTATATTAAAATACATATTTGCTTTAAATGTAATATCAAATAACACACTACAGTTAAAATAATAAAATACTTTACATGTGCTATGTGCTTCAGTATTTTATTCATTAGATTTTTACAAAGTGCACATTAAATTAAGCACACTTCTTTTTTCACAAGGGAAGGTTTGGCTAGTTAACATGACTAGCCAAGCAACTACCTTTGAGATAAATGGGAATGCTAATGAATTGAATGTTCTCTCTGTATTTCTCTCCGTCAGTTTTTTAATGATATTTTTGGAGTCTATAAATCCCTACTTCTATAGTGTACTGTTTCCCGACTTGGTGGTAAATAAAAGAGTAAATGGCTGACAGCAGTGTTGAGTCAGTGGAGATGCTCACAGATGTATGCAGTATGGAGGTACGTGAGGCACTGGATGAATTGGGTTGCCAATCTGACAATGGCTTGTGATCGCTTTGCTGGAAGTTTCTGGGACGGTGCAATATTACACCTGAATGAACCTGATGGACTCAGTCTGTGTCTCCCTCACTCTTCAGCCCTGCCAGTCTGGCGGTTTCACTTCAGTATGTTACATGGACAGTAGAGTGACGTGCCAGCTTTGTGTGTGTGTGTGTGTGTAGTGATGTGAGTAAATTTGTGTGATAGCAGTGGCAGGTTGCTGTGCAACACCATTTACAGTAAGAGCGAGCCTTAGCATGGCAATAGACTATAAATGCTAATCAGTCTTTAAACTTGTACTTGGGGCATCAGAGTGTGTACCTGACATTATGATTACCAAACAGAACTATCATACAGGGGGAAAAAATGACTACAGTACCTGGGAGATGCTACAGATAGTCATAAACTGCTAGCATGCATGGGACCGATGTGGCATGATATCAGTGTAGTTTATTGATGGCCGTTGTACTGTGGTTTAGTTTCTCAAAGTCTTCCTTGATCTGTTCCAGACGAATGTTCTATTCACAAAACAACATTACAAGTGAAAATGGTGCAGACACCAGTGCACACTTTAAAAGTTAAAGAACTTTTCTGAAAGCTTTCAACACTTTTTGGGTCTGTTTTCTGGAATACTAATAGCTTCTATCGCACATCTAGTTCCTCCAAGCAGAACTCAAACAAGTTTTTAGCTCTCAGCCATGCTAATGCTGCTAATTAGTGTGCTAAAGGAGGGATTACAACACAGACAGCAGCAGAGACAGCGACTATGCCTCTTTTTCTTGTTCTCTTGCTCCTTCTTCATGACTATTTCCTCACTTTGCGTCTGCCTATATGGGTGATATTTCATATTTCTGGCAGGCTAATTTGAATGTTGGTCAATGGAAATGGAGGAATGTTTGATGCTCGTGTCAGATGAATCCTTCTGTTTGGAGCATGATATGAATACCTAATAAACGTTCTCTGATGTTTCTGGTGGCTTTGGTGCATTATGGTTACAACCTACAGGAGGAGCTGTGGAGCGAATCCAGTTAGCAGAAACACCTCAGCTCAACATCAGATGATTGATCATTAGTTATCTCCGTGCATATTAAAGTCTACCAAATTAGTTACAAAATGAACTTACTCATTTTAGGTGGTTAGCTGATTTCCAAGCTAGCCTTAGCTTAGCTGGTATGTTTTTCTGCTTTTGAGCAATTGTCAGTATAGGAGTTCAGCTAGACCAGCTTAAATCAGTTTTTTTTCTCCAGCAGAGAAATGTTTAATAGACACTTTTCACATTTGTGGGGTTATCCGAAACAGAAGTCATCATAATTGGGTAAATGTCTTTAGTGGTGAATATAATCAAATTAAGGCGAAAACATTAATCTATCTTTTATTCCAATGAAAATTAAACAAACCCTTTAATTTTTGTACATTCAAAATGCTACACAACAGAAGTTTACTGTGTAACGAGCAATGTCACGGAATTCAAATACTGAATGAATAAATCAAATGCAATTCAGTACACTTCAATCAAACCGCGATATGGACTAGTGTATGTGAATATTAAATGGCAAAAATACTATTTAGCTACTACAGATGACAACCGCGAGCGTTGCGCGTGCTTCAATAGCAAACGAAACGCGGGTCTGCGCCGTTCATTCCGTCACATTCCGCGTTACACAGTAAAATCCGTTTTTATGAATAGATTCCGGGATTCCGTCCCC